>NW_027213052.1:37500-46517 GCF_042767895.1 Penaeus vannamei | reverse complement strand
GATACAATGTTGCCACGTCCTCTTAAAAGATATTACCTCCATTGCATGATTTGGAGATCACTTCAGATTTGTACGCTAACGCCAGGACATGGGAATTCACATAAGAACCCGAAGCACCTGCGCCTTGGTAGGTTGTTTACTGCGAGGGCAACATATACATTCTATTAAAGGTCCAGTTAATGGATTCTGGTAGATTGAGGAGGCCCATATATCCCCCCCATTCTATAGCGGATGCCATCGCACTAGTTTACATTCGTCCTTTGAATGGCCATCATTATGATTCTGTCTTAATAAGGAATGAACACATCCCTTCTCATATCCTAGTAACAACGTGAGATGAACTTTTTATTTGTAGCCGATAGCGGTGGCCGAAATATCCGGAAAATTTTGTCTGAGTTTAATATGCATTGATAGTAACATTTCTCGGACTATGAATTACCATCATTCTTGTGAAAAGGTTTAATACTCACAAAATCAGATTTATTCGAGGTCTTCCGCGCCCGTCTGTCAATCATGGCAGGGCTGTCTCGACGGTGATTGGCTGACGGGCGCAAAAGGCCGGTTCAACTTTCCGTTTCAGATGCCCCTAGAGTCTTAATATGAGCGTCACTAGATCCGATCAACTGAAGCAACAGAACTAACGTGCCAGGCAGAACCTTTGGTACCTTCTGAAGAATCACTGACGAATTGAAATCTGGAATCTTAGTTAAGAGATAATATATGTTACGAGTACTTTGCGGTGGAAGGCGCAGAGTAGTTTGCTAATAACATTTAGGTATTTTGACTTAGGGCATGTCCTGTCTCTGGACCTTGGAAATAGAAATTGTGATAATGTATCTTAAATCATTAGACAACAGCCACTGTAGACTGCTGAGTTCTTTGCTGTGCTAGATAATGGAATACAAAGTGGAACATGAAGTACAGTGTGGCAAAGCGTACTAATGGAAGAAACGGAAAGGTTACTATTAGTGAAGCGCCATGCCGTAAGCTACCATAGTTTGGGGCGTACAGTAGCTTGCTTTCTAATATTAAATCCTAGTCTTCTATGGCCTCTAGTATTTTGAATTGTATGTCATTAAAAGGTACTACTACATCATCATCTTCACAGGGGACCATTTCATAGAAAACGACTTAGCCAGTGCTACTTTGCCTCACTGTCAGTTAGCATGTATTTCCATTCACTTTCGGGGTATCCATCTGCTATAAGCGTCCATTATTTTCAATATCTGATAAACCAGCTTCATGCAGTTTTATTATTACCATCATTTCTTATCTGAGGAAGTGAGCGAAAAAGAACCCCAACTTGATTACGGTGCGATTGCGATGGTTTGCGTCGTTCGGTGGTTGAGCAGTTAAATTTTTCTGCTCTCTTTCGGGTGTTTGCACGACTGCGCTTTTCTAAACTGAGGTTGGGAAGTATCGATAATGCGTTTCCGCCAAGTGTTTTAACATGTCTAAACACGGTAGTCCGAGAGAGGCAAAGAAATATACTGTTAATGAGGTGTCTGCACGTGAAGATGGGACTGGCCTTTTCATTTAGAAAGTAGTGGTTGTGAGAAAGTGTGAGCGATAAGTACCTTTTAAACAACGCGTGCCAGTGATCAAGGTCTATACAAGTTTCATATTCTCGCATTTTTTGTTTATTGTCGGGAAACGAATTATAGTCAGTTCATAAATTATATAGGAAATATGTATTAAAACGTGTGAAGTAAGAACGATATTATCCTAGAGTATCACACATATGTATGTATTTCTTAAATTCATAAACTTAAAACGGTGGTCCAGCTCAAGTCCGTGATCCACAAGTGCCCCACTGTTTATTTGCCTGTGGCCTGCAACCACTTGTATTATTAATTTATTTTGTACACACGAAGTTTGTGTCTAGTTCTACTTATATGTTAAGTGATTGGACGAAGGAACCGAAAATATTGTGTTTGGCGCTTACTGATTGGTGGAATTACTTTACTAGAGGCCTCTGTTGGCTACCATTAGAATGAGTCGATTTACGATTGTAACTCTGTCGATGCGGGTTACCATTTCTCCATGAATCCCACTCTACCATCGCTGGTAAAGGCAATAGTAAATGACCGCTGGTAAATATGTTGCGATCGTAAGTTAGTGAATCCGGCCCCAGGAGAGTTTCTGGAAGTTGGTTTGCAAAGATAAAGTCCCTAAGCTGAGAAACTGTTTTAACGCTGCATCCCATGTTTGATAGCACATATCTATGTGAATGCACGTTTTCATCTATGGAGCAAGTTGAATCTACCACCAGAAATCAAATGGAAAATGAAACACTGGACGTGTCTTCGGCTCGCCACTGACAGCATTGGAATTTAGGTGAAGGAAAAACCGCGTCCGGACTTCTTATTGTCAGGTAAGGACTGCCACTATTTGTGTTCATTCGGAGCCTTTATTTAATGCGTGCATGCCTTAAGCAGAACCTGCGCAGCACCTGAAGATAATAGATTTTTAATTTAATCTTGCATTGGCCTTAGTTCTTAGAAATAAATATATATTCATATATACGTGTGTGTGTGTGTGTGTGTGTGTGTGTGTGTGTGTGTGTGTGTGTGTGTGTGTGTGTGTGTGTGTGTGTGTGTGTGCGCGCGTGTGTGTGTGTCTGTCCCTCTCCATGCAACCGATAAGCGCTTTAGTGAACTAAGATGAAGTTGGACCACCCTGACTTAAAATGCTATAATATACATATATAACTGGGTCTTTTTTCATATTTTTCTTTTATATTTCAATTTTTATTTGTTACCCCTACCTTTTTTTCCTTCTCTGTCTCCGTTTTGATATTTAGAATATCAAAAATTGATAATATAAGCGTTATTTTGCTCACTGAAAATCCAATGTAAAAAGGATATTAAAAACCAGGCCATTGATTCATTTTATTAGCCCAGGACAATAAGGAAAAAATGGCATAATTAGTCAACATAATACTTTCTTAGCCAAGGACAATGTAAAAGAATAAAGAAATTTAACATAGAATTCATCCATGCGCTTTATAACCTATGGGCCACATAACAAAAAATCGTCTTGACTCATGAAATCATTAACAACACCCACAAAAATAAATGGAATTAATCCCTACATATCAAAAAGGGGCAAATCAGCTTATCCTTACAAATCTTGTTCAGTTACAGCTTCAATCCAGGGGTCTCCAATTGCATAGGAACCCGATGCCCGTTTTCTATTCACATGGAACGAAGATGCTGCCATCGTTAATTTTTTCGATGATTCTGTGGGGGTGTTCATTTTCCACTAGGCACCCGACGCTCTGTAAAAATTAATATAAGGGTGATGATTACGATAGTAGAAATTCGTATAGCTATAATAAAGATATTGATATCAATAATAACAATGATAATGAAAATGAATATATTTATAATAATAACCTACAGCAATAGTGATAACAAACAACAACGGCAATAATAATAGTAATGATAATAAAAGCAGCAATAATAACAAAAAACAATGATAAAGAATAACAAGTAAATTAATAACAATACCTAACACTAATAGTAATTACAGTGACAAAAAAACAATAACACCAACGCTAACACCAACAAAACAAAAACGGTGCCAAACCTGGGCGGTCCCGAGCACCATCTTGACAGTGCCAGCGAGTGTCTTGGCCATTGAGCGGTGTGCCATCTTGCGGGCGATCTCAACGATCTCGTGGAGGGCTAGATTCCCACGCTGACCCTCTGTTGGAAATTCGTGGGTTGGTTTATTTGTTTTCCGATCGGCTGGTCTTTTGTTTGTTGTTTTTCTTTCTTTTGTTGTGCTTTGATGTGTTGGTTGGTTGTTTAATCTAGTATCTTTTTTATTCGTGTGTTTATCTATTGTTGGTTTATGTATTTATTTTTGTGCTTAGTCGTTTTGTTTTGTGTGTTGGAATCAATTACATTTTATTTATTTATTTGTTTATTTTTTCTTTCTCGTATGTGTTTCAGTGTGGTGGGATTATCTGTTATAACTATGAAAACTATTATTATGCACATTTCACAAAGACTCATATACCACCCACCCATATACACCCCATCCCAACCTTCCCCCCACACACACAAAAAAAAAACACACCAACCCTCCCACCCGCACCCACACTCTCCACACATGCATCAACACCCCACCCCCAACCCTTCTCACCTCCAACCCTCACGCACATACACCCCAACCGCCACCACCTCACCCCCAACCCTACTACTCCACACACCCTTCACACACATACATCCCCAACCTCCACTACGTCACACATACACCCAGCCACCACCCCACACCCACCCACACCCCACGCACCCCAACCACCCACCGACTCTTCTTCACCCACCGATCTTGGGCTTGTCCGATTTCCTGAGAGCCTTGATGATGTACGCGGAGGCGGACGGTATCACCTCCGCCGTGCACTGCCGGTTCTGCACCGTGAGTTTAACCGTGATCTTCTGACACGGCCAGTCGTGGGTGACTTCGCAGATCTGCTGACACACCTTCTTCACGTTCAGCTGCAACGGACCGATTTTGCTGGCCAAGACGTTCGCCGCGGGGAGCCGTTGGCCGAGGCAGCGGACCGTCACTGGTGGAGGGGAAGGGGGGGGGACGCAAGGGATGTACCGATAATTATATTCTTTTATATTTAATAATTGATTGGAAGAATTGATTATAATGCTAAGTCATAAGGCTTTGAAGGTAGACGGCTTGGGTTGTCCTGTTATGTGAAACTGATGAATCTACAAAGAACCAGCTGAAATGTGAAAGAAAATTGCGAAAACTTGAACATGAATGCAACACAAGACAGGAAACAGACACACATCCACTCACAGGCGTATACGCACATGTACGCGTATACTGTTTAATATATACATAACCTTTAAATTGATATACCAGGAGACTAGTCTACCAGTACGATCATGAAGCAAAGGTTAGTCTGCTGATTGGGTCTGGCGTTAGGTTAGGTTAGGTTAGATTCAGACAAAATTAATTTCCAGCTTGATTTATAACAAAATCCTTCACAGTAATCGCATTTGATGATTTATGGAAGGCGTAAAATGAAATACCAAAGAATCTATTAATATTCCCGAATATTCCTATAAATTTGTATATATGATTGCCCTTAATAATAATAAAAAAAAAAAAATACACTCCTGTTTTCATGTTCGAAATTTTAGTTTTGAGAAATTTGAGTTTGACGAGAAATTTAACCTAGAGAAACCACGTGCAGCGCAAAATAACTATCAGGCATATTATTTACGGATGAAATGACAATTATATCACATAGAAAACCGACACCTAAAATATAAAGAAATCAACGAAACAAAAAAAACTACAAAAATAAATTAAATATAAAAGATACAAATTTGAAAACCGCCATTGTCTCATCCCAACCGACACCATGAAACAAACACCAAAATATCACAAAATCGTTTATATTACCGACGTGGACCAGCTCTGGATCAAATTTCGGAGCCATTGTGGATATCGCTCGCAACACCAGCGGTCGGATGAAGGGCTTTGAAAGGCGGATATTTTCGGATAAGGAAAGACCGATCTAGGATGACGCTTTCGTCAACGGAGATGCGTCACAGGGGGTCACGTGATCTTGCTATCTGTTCTATTCTATATTATTATTGTTATTATTACGCAAATACAGTTATTTTTTTATATACAAATTAATCTTATGTTTGTGAATAAGCATATAGACATGATCTTGTGGATCAGTTATTTATTTGTTTATTTACTTTTTTGATCATGAATTTTATGACGATTTTTATAAATGCGAATGGATTTTTGTTTTTGTTTATATGGATTTCTTTTGAGTATGTCATTTTTTTTAATAATGTAATGCTGATTTATTTGAATGCAAATGTATCTACATTTATTCATATTTATTTGAAGTAGAATATACGCTATCTTGCTGATTTATTTTGTGCAAACGGATAATTTTTGTCTGTGAATTAGAATAGACTTTCCTGTTGCTCATACCTATTTATCACGATTTCTGTGTGTGTGTGTGTGTGTGTGTGTGTGTGTTGTCTAGGGGAATTAAATTTAATTGTTTCAATGTACGATACTGCATATTTATGATTTGTTTGTTTATATGTTTTTTTATTTTTATTTGTGAACATTTATTAATTTCAATTAGCAAGGAAATATATCTCAAGCATAATCATCCATTATATGATTCACTTTGAATTCATACGACGTCATTGTTACCAAAAATAAATGTGTTTATATGATACTGATATCGCCTGTTTGCCTCGATAATGATATATTGATATTGATACTGATAATGTCTCTCTCTCTCTCTCTCTCTCTCTCTCTCTCTCTCTCTCTCTCTCTCTCTCTCTCTCTCTCTCTCTCTCTCTCTCTCTCTCTCTCTCTCTCTCTCTCTCTCTTAAATGATAAATATTAATCTCAAGTATTTGAGCACACATGTAGTAGTTTATAGGCCTGTAAATGCATGAACTCTACGGGCACGTGCGCCACACTTCAATAACAAGCCTAACCTAACTACCAACCACAAGGAATATTGGTGATTTTATCGTACAATGTACTTGGGTCATTGATGGTGAAACGTTAATTTGTAATTAGGAGGAGGAGGAGGAGAAGGAAGAGTAGGAGGAGACAGAAGAAGAGGGAATGAAAAAGAAAAAAAGAAAAAACAGACAAACAACAGTATGAAAACTGAATTGCGCAGATCTGACAAATTCAAAATTCTTGGATGACACAGTATACAATTAGATAAACTGTCAGTGACGTAGATGTTTCATCATATTGTCAGTTTTTTTTTTTTTTTTTTTTTTTTTTATGAAGGGCAGAAGGTACTCGTGTATATTATTGTCATCAGAATTTCACACACACAGTTAAACAAACAAACATAACCTTTTTTAAATTTGATATCGAGGTTGAAACTCGTCTGATAAGCGAGGTTATTTTGATACTTTATATAACTATTTTTTTGCGTAGACAAGAATGAAAATCATTCACGTTCTACGTAAGGTAAAGAATGTGAAATTCTCACACACGTGTATATATATATATATATATATATATATATATATATATATATATATATATATATATATATATATATTTATATATATTTATATATATACATATATATATACTTATATTTATATATATATATATATATGTACGAATGTACACATACACACACACACACACTCACACGCACACACACTCACACGCACACACACATGCACACACACACGCACACACACACGCACACACACACACAGACACACACACACACACACACACACACACACACACACACACACACATAAACACACGCATATATGTATATATACACATGAATACACACGAACGCACAGACACACAAATAACTGGAGACCCAAACCATAGCTACCTTTAAAGCTCAATATCGTAAAAAAGATTAGTAAAATCCATGTTAAAAAAAAAAACAGCAGGAAAGTTCATTTCAGAAAGTAAACAAAAAAACTAATGTTAAAATTAATCAAATTAAACAAAACACATACACACAAAACACTCACACGCGTACACGAACAAACACAAGAACGCAAATACATGTGCTCAAGAAAAAAAAAAAACGAATTTACACAAAACTGAAAATATGAATAAATGAAATTAGCAATAAATAAAAACATATAAATAAAAATCAAGACACATTCGCAAAAATTATACACGCATACTCACGAAAAAACGAGCATACACACATAAACTATCCTGAACACCTAAAAACACATACACGAACGCACATAAACGGCACAAATATGAGTCATGAATATCTCCAGGAAGTCGAAAAGGAAGACACAGATATATTAATTTTAAGTAAATTTAATAATCTTATCTCCAAATTTACACAGGTGTAAAAGAACCAAAAAGTTGATATTCCGAGTTGGTTATTGATAAAGCTCCTCATATCGTGTCGCTTGATGGTTAGTATCAGTATCTACAGAGATAAGGACACCAAAGTACGGGAGTCCTTATCGATATTAGAAACTGCGTTTTAGTTAACCTCTACTTTGGTTTCTCCCTGGAATCCTGAAAATCTTCGTCTTAAACTTCAAAAGTCAAATTTTCCTTCGTCCTGGAATCCTTCGCCGGTGCAGGAGCTGTAGAAGAGGCCGTTCCTCGGGAGTCCTTCGGCGGAGACTCATACGAAGGGACCTGTGAGAGTTTTTTTGGTTTTATTTTTTCCTCCTCACGGATTTAAGAAACGTGTTTGCCTCTCAGCTGAGCGGGATTTTTGGCCGTTCATCGCGTCGTAGGTCTTGGGAGGCTGTCTTCTTGGGGCCCCTGAGCGAGAGTGGTCCGGCGCCCTTCGTGAGGCGGCAGCGGCAGGAAATCCATCGCCCTCGAGTACTGCGGAGGCCCAGGGGAGTCCTCATGGTGCCCCCGACTTCGCCCTCGCCTCGCCGCTCTTCTCGAGAGGGAACCGCGGCGCCCCGCGCGTCCGAAAGAGGAATTGTCCTTCCCAGTCGTCGCTCACGCCCTGACGAAGAGGACGCCACTGCCTATGGGCCTCGTGGCGCTGCGTCTGAGGGGGGGCGTCCTGTGAGTGTCCTTGCACACAGCGCACTCCTTCCCCCCGGCGACGTGGACGCGGGGGGGCGGCGGGGAGACGGTCGCGGCGGCGACGACGACTCCGATCCTGCGCGACATGTTCACTCGCGGCTAAAACCTTCAACGACGAAGGAAAGGCCAAGTCCACCGAAGAAATTCCACCAAGAACAGTGCGTAGAAGGGACGTGCTACAAGCGCTTGCAAAAGCTCTAGTAATCTCACAACAGGAGTGGTTTTCTCTTTTTCGCTTATTAGTAAAAAAAATGTTACACCGAAGCCAGGACGGTTGCAGGAGAGTTGAGTGTTGTCAGCGTAAGAGACCAAGAGAGAGTATGGCGCCCAAGTGTCTGTTGTGGGGTTATGAAGCCTCATCTATCAGTTTTTCCTAATCTTATCGTCGCAAACGCAGTGCGCATGTGACCAAGGAAAACAGTTTATTTTCTAGACTG
>NW_027213052.1:27500-32500 GCF_042767895.1 Penaeus vannamei | reverse complement strand
GTAAGGTCCAGCGAACTAAAACGTCTTAACTCAACATGAAAGTATTTTTAATGGTTATTACGAATGAGGCACTCTGCAATCGCCCACAGTGATTGACTTTGTTTCTATCGGAAAGTTATGCTGAAAATAAGTGTCAGAATTCTTGCGTCCGATCTCTGGACCCTGTGCTGTCATTTTGCAAGGCCCACCGAGTCTCCGATCTGCGAAAGTTAAGTAGTGTTGTTTATGGCCAAAGGACTTGAGATTTTAATTATGAAAATGGGATGTGTTTTGTTTAATTTCTACTTATTTTGAGCTTTGTTTTGCTGTACAGTCGTAGTGTTTTTTGCCCTTTTAGTTCATTTTGTCGTTGTTTTCGCTCTTTTTATGTGTTTTTACTTAAGTTCTGCATTATTTTAATTCCTGTTCGTATTTTAGTAATTATATTTTTGTATTTGCTCCTTTGAGTTCAGTTTCACGTTTAAGTTTCCTGCATGTTTCACTAATTATATTCAGTTTCATTTTTGTTAAAGTTTTATTTCACTTTTAAGTTTTTTAATTGCTTTGTTTCTCAGTTGTTTAACTTGTTTTCTTGTTTTTATTTGCTGTTTAGATCGGTTTTGTTTTGTTTTTAGTCTGAGTTTTAGTCACGGTTTTGTTCAGTTTTCTATTAATAAATATTGTATGATTATTATTTAGTTTTCTGTGAACTTCCATCCTGCGATCTACATTAAACAATAAGAGATTTCTCAACCAACCTTGATGATAATTCTGCCTGTTCTGCTGAAACACCACAGCATAGCACGTGCCGTTCCCGTGAGCAAAAAAGGGGTCAGCTGTGAGGCGAACTGTACATGTTGACTGAATCCAGTTTATCTTATATAAGCTGACCCATCGTGACGTATAGAAAATGGAAAAAAGAACGGCGTTTCCAAATGAATTACTCATAAATATAATCATCGTTCCAATATATGACTGTTATTACTAGTGATGGCGTTATTTTCACTTTTATATTCAGTATATAGACACATACATATATATGTGTGTGTGTGTTTGTATATACATTCATATATACATATGTCTATGCATGTACATACATACCTATGTGTATATATGTATGTGTATACACATAAGATATTTAATAAATTTGCTACGATACATGTGTTTGTGTGCATATGTATATATGTGCGTTCGTTTGAAATATGTGTAAAAAAAATGTATCTGTGTATGTGTATATGTGTGTAAATGTATGTGAGAAACATATGGGTGTGTGAAATATATATGGATGTGTGAGTGTGTGTGTGAAATATGTGTGTTTGCGTACATATATGTACATGCGTTTTTGTGCATCAAAAAACAACAACAAAAAAACACTCAACTTGTTTTCATAAAACCCGTCTCACGTTTTATCAAAAAGGTTTCCGCTACGCACTGACCTCTCTTTTACGCAGTTTTTTTTCTCTCTCTCTCTTTGCCGCCTCTGATATCACTCTTCTTAAATATCACGCGACGTCACACACACCGCGGCGCATCGAATAAACAGGTAGAGATAAGATATACTGCTTGGGAAAAGAAGACACTGTATTGGCTGTAGACGATCTGATATAATATCATTGGATTTTATTTTCTGTTTTTACAATCAAAAAAGCTAGACTGTTATTGTTACAATTTAGAGTGAGATTTCCTTGTCTCTGAATTTTTTTTTGCAATCATCACAAAAATTTAAATGGCGAATTGTAAGGATGAATTCTTAGTTTTGTTGTTAATGATGTTATTGTCGTTGTTATTGCTATTTTTGTTATTGTTGTTGTTTGTGGTGTTTTTGGCCATATTCAAATAATATTAATTATATAAGATGCGTTTTTGAAGTATAACGAGAGGTAGGAATAAAAGGTGGGAGGAGAAGAAAAAGAGAAGGTAGGAAAGGAGGGAAAGGGAAAGATGGAAGAAGGGAGAAAGGGAGGAGGTGGAAGAGGATACAGAGAGGAAGAAAGAAGTATGGAGTGGGAAGAAGAAAGAGGGAGGAAAGGAAGTTGAATGAAGGAAGAGAGAGAAATCTAAAGAAAGGGGAGGCAGGGAGGGGAAGGAGAAGGGGAGAAAGGAAGAGGAAGACATAGGAGGGAGAAGAAGAGAAAAAAGTGAGGAGGAGAGAGAAATGAAAGATGAGAAGAAAAAGAGGAAGAAGGAAGTCAAGAAATAAAACGGAAATATGAGGAAAGAAGGGAAGAAATGGTTGACTGAAGAAGAGGAGAAACAGAATCAAGAGAAAAGAACGAAAGAGGAAATAAAGAGAAAAAAGAAAGAGTAAGGGAGAAGAAGACAGTGGAAAGATGAGAAAGAAAGAAAATGGAAGAAACAAAAAGAATGCAAACAAGGCAAGAGCAAGAAGAAAGAAAGAAAAAAACAAAGCTACAGAGAAGATACAAAATATAGAACAAAAGAAAGAAAGAGAAGAAGAGGAAACTAGAGAAAGTAAAAAGAGGGAGGAGTCGGAAAAGGGAAACAAAGTAATCATTACATATCAATTTTATCATCAGCGCAATTAAAATCGAACCACAGGACAGTGCTGTTATATCACGCGGTTCACCAATTCTGATGCGAAGACAGAACAATGGATAAGTAAATAGATAAATGCGTAGATATATGGACGAATAAAGGAATGGATGAATGGGTAAATGGATAGGTAAACAGATGAATAAATTATTAAATAGAGAATTCAACAAATGAATACTATGGATAAGTATAAAGAAAGAATCAAAACGTAAGTAAAGAATTGAATATATAGGGAAGTATTTGAAATGATGAATAAGTAAACAAACAGGTAAAGAAATACAGGCATCAACACACAAACAAAACATATTCATTCAGTTGAAAAAAGAATAATCCAGAAAACATAACATAGAGAAGAAATAACAAGAACGAGATGCGTCTTTGTTTATAAAAACATTCGAGACTTATTTTTCTCATAACTACAAAATATTGTGAAAGTGCACAAGTGGGTAGAAAGATAGACCATAAGGGAGGCAGGGGAAAGGAGGGAAACAGATAGTGAGAGAGAGAGGTGGGGAGGAAAAAAAACAAAAAAAAAAACATATATACATATATATATATATATATATATATATATATATATATATATATATATATATATATACATACACACACACACACACATACACACACACACACACACACACACACACACACACACACACACACACACACACACACACACACACACACACAACTAACACACACACACAAAACTAACGCACACACACACAACTAACACACACACACACAACTAACACACACACACACAACTAACACACACACACACAACTAACACACACACACACAACTAACACACACACGCACAACTAACACACAACTAACACACACACACAAAACTAACGCACACACACACACAACAAACACACACACACACAAACACACCACTCAAACACGTGCGCACAAATACTCACACACACATGTACACACACAAGACCAAAGCTACAGAGGGTCTGCTTGTTATCATTTTTTCTAAGCATACGAGGTGTGATAAATAGTGATAAAAACGTAGATAAGATAAGCCGACTGATAAGAGTAAAACTTCACAAAAGACCAGTAATTAGGAAGTTGTTAACAAATTATTAATTGGGATTAATTTCATTTATAATCATGATATTGGGAAAGTATCGATGATAATGATATTGATAATGAAGTTTAGGCAAAGTAATGATAATGATAATCATTATTATTTGTGTCATTATTATTGATAACAATTTGATTAGTGGTTTATTAATATTGTTATCATGACTGTTATTGCTATCATCATTCTTATTATCATTTTTATCATTATCACTGTTATCATTTATATTACGATGAAAATCACTATTATCATTACTGTCATTATTATTGTTATCGATATCTTAGTCAGTGGTACATATTACCATTCATCATTATTATTGTTTATCATAATTAGCATTAGCATTATCGGTCATAATATAATTATTATTATCGGCTTTACTATCGGCCTTATGATTTTTTCCATCTATATTACCATTTCCTCAATCATTAATGCTTTAACTCTCTTGTTATCATATTTATTGGTTGTTATTATTATCATCATTATTACCGCCGCCAGGGAAGTTATCTTTTGGTCGCGTTGGTTAGTTCGTTGGTAAGTTCACATGTTCGTTGGTTAGGAGGATAACTCGAAAAGTTATGAATAGATCTTTATGGCATGTGTGTCTTAGCCTATCTTAGATGCCATTAAATTTGGGTAGTTATCGCGATCCAGGGTTTTTTTAATGATTACATGAGTTACCCCTTTGGCAAGTGCAACAAAAAGTCTGAACATTTTTATGGATTTTTTTTTTTTTTTTTTTTTTTTTTTTTTTACCAGAGGTGACTTAACTTCGATTCCATTAAATTTCGGCGGTGATCCGTGAGCCAGATCCAGGATTTTTTTTTTATGATTGCATTATTACCCCTATTGCCATGTCTCTGCAAAAGAGGTTACTTTTATTGTAGAAATATTTCCGTCTATGTTATTTCATGCCGAGACACTAGAAGGGATTGCCGTTATTTTCAATGTTTGTTATCATCATCATTATTATTATCACTACTGTCAACATTATAATCATCATGAAATGTGAATATTTTTAATACGTCAGTGACCCTATTGCCTTGGCGGAGGTATGCGCTCTCTGAGGGCTTCTAGTCATTGTTTCTGTTCCTGTTGATCTTATTTTAGTTTTTATGGTTATCATTAATAGATTTTGCATTCATTTTCATAGAATTATTAATTGATAAAATTATTTTTGTAGCATTATTGTTATGATAATATAATTATCACTACAACTGATAACTATCATAAAAATCATTATAATTTTATTCATATAATCCTCTGCATTGTCACCATCATCATTATTTATCATCATGCTAATCAGTCCCATTATCCTTATACTTTTTACAGTCAATATCATCACTATCATTCTTATACTTATTATCTCCAT
>NW_027213052.1:17500-20000 GCF_042767895.1 Penaeus vannamei | reverse complement strand
TATATTTGGCGAGCTTTTTTCAGTACTAATCACTCGCCAAATGCGAGGCTTTCCTGTATTCTTTCTTTGTTTCTTTGTATCTGTTTATTTATTTGATTATTCACTCTTTCGTAATACAATTTGCTATTTTGGATTTTTTCTTCGGGTATTAAAATAATGTCACAGAAAGCCTATCCTAGCAGCATTCTAGTAATCATTTTGCATATTAGTATCGTCACTTGACAGTGATTTAGAAATATCCGGACTGAAGAATTGTTTAAACAATTATGCTAAAATTGTAGATTAAGGAGATAAATGTACATATTTTTCTCTTTTTTCAAAATCAATTTAATTGTTTGGCTTGCCTGGGGACCCAACAATGTGGAGGAGATGTAAAATATTTTAAATTGGTCCACTGGGCGTGCAATCGTTCCGTTCTTGAGACAAGGCAAATGAAATTTAAGGATGCCAGTGTAGACAGCAAATAATGAGGAAAGAAGTAGAAAAAGCTTTGATCACCTTGTTAATCCAGAACTCAGAATAAGGATCGCAGAGAAAGAGAGAGAAAAATGCTGGAATTCAAGCCTTTCAACTAATACTAGAGTTAGAGTTTACCAACCAAGATTTCCAACTGAAAGCTTGTGGGCCACGATGGTACAAGCGAGTTGCCGAAGATGAGGATATAACTTGACTGAGGAATGAGATTTGAGTCACAAGAACAGAATGACCACGCCCTGCGAACCAATCTAAAATATCTTATGTCTCCTCAACATCGTTGGGTCCCTGGGCAAGCCAAACAATTCCATTGTTTTTGGAAAAAATATCACCCATATTGTTATAGTGGTCAATCATCTCTCTATCTCTTTCCGTTCTTGGGGGATCTTGCATCAACAAATGGTCATGCCACTGTATTTGATTCTTGTTTTTGTCTGCAATTCAGCTTGTACTAGGCTTAATCCAATGTAACTTGGCACTTGTATAGGTTTTTAGATCCTAGCCTGTCGTAAACTATGCTTTTGAGACTAAAAAATACAAAAAATCGCATTTTTGGCAAAATGCCACATGCCCTATGCCGAGAGGACCCGCTCCTCCAGACCTTTCCAACCAGTGGGCGATCAACTTTCCATCTGGTTCCGTTCTCGAGAGATTTGTGTCCTCCTAAAGTGGTACCACTGTATATGTATCACACTTAGGCGATTTGAGCACCCTCTGTATCTCAGCTTCTACAGCGCTATTTCCAATGGGGCTTGTCAAGGTGGCAGATTGGCCCGACTACATCCCGGCCCCAAAGTTTAAAGTTCCTAGCTGGTCGGGAACCCTGTTTTGCAGGACCCTAAACGCTGCGTTTGTGTATTGCTGCTCGGGCCCCGCAGCGGTAGACAGCGATTCTTATACGCTGTTTTACGTATGTTTGGGGTCGTGGTCTGTTGTTTGCGAGTAGATTGGAGCTTGTTGGCGGGGGGACGCACCAACATCCCCCTTCCGTGGAGAGATCTTGGTTTTGGCGGGAGGAGCAGAGTTTGGGTTGTTGAGTCCCCGGGACACTGGCCGGGGCAGTAGAGCAAGTAGAATGTACGCGGAGAATACGTTTTGCTAAATCCCAAATAAATCTCTTCTCAATATTAGTATATGCATTTGTGCATAAATGTGCGTATGTGTGATTAAATATAGAAAAAAACAGCTTAAAAATAAGATAATGAGAGCATGAGTGAATAAAAACTTCCTTGTGGACTCAGATCTAACTCTAAACAAAATAAATACCAAAATCTCAACTATTGATATCTTAATTACTGACCACATTTTTGACAAACAAGCAAAACATGAAAAGCTGACCGAAAACTTTCTCCTTGACGGTAGTAATAATCTAATCAGTATATACTGTGTATATTTTTTTCTCTCTGGCAGTCTAATCCGATTCTTTCTGGCACACCGACGTATCACAGCTTGCAGATACAAATTGTTTTTGATAATAAAAGAAGAGATAGCGGTTTGACAGACGGTTGAATACGTTTTGTCAATAATACTTCTTGACAATATCTTGCGCTCTAGAAGTTTCTTGGAGGATAAAATTGAAAGTATAAACGTATTGCTTGTGTATGTTGTGTCTCAGTATTAATGCATGGGGGGGGGAGAGAAAGATAGAGAGAGGGAGGGGGTGAGAGAGAGAGAGAGAGAGAGTAAGAGAGAGGAGAAGAAAAAGAGAGAGGGAGAGGGATTGGGAGAGAGAGAGGGAGGGAGGGAGAAACACAGAGAGGAAGGGAGGGAGAAACAGAGAGAGAGGAAGGGAGGGAGAAACAGAGAGAGAGGGGGGGAGGAAGGGAGGGATAGAAAGACAGACAGACAGACAGACAGAGAGAGAGAGGAGTTCGTGTGCTTTTGCGTGTAAATTATTTTTGTGAGTTTATTATTACCAATTTTACCTTCGCTGAAGCTAGATACTAGAGTTACACATAAGCTTATAGGAATATGAAAATATATATATATATATATAAAATGAATAAAACACGAGGAAAATCAGTGT
>NW_027213052.1:5000-10000 GCF_042767895.1 Penaeus vannamei | reverse complement strand
GTGTGTGTGTGTGTGTGTGTGTGTGTGTGTGTGTGTGTGTTTTTTTTTTGGGTTTTTAAAAATATAAATATAATAATAATATATAAAAAATAAAATTTTATATATAAAAAATATACATATATACATATATATATACATATACATATATATGATATGATATATATGTGTGTGTGTGTGTGTATCTGTGTGTGTGTGTATGCATGTGTTTATGTGTCTGTGTGTGTGTATGTATGCATGTGTATGTGCGTGCGTGCGTGCGTGCGTGTGTGAGCGTGTATGTGTGCATGTATCTATATCATTTATATAGCATGAAAAAAAATTCAGGCGGACATGACCGGGCCGAAGTTTTCGTCCCGCGCCCCCCCTTCTTTCCGGGGTTTTGGGGGCAAAGGGATACCAGCGCAAAAACACTTGGTTCGAAGCGGATGGGGGGGGGAAAAACCCCCTTTCCCCAGGGGGATACAGTGAAAAAAAAAATTTTTTTTTTTAAATTTACGTTAAATTTTTTAATTATTTTATTATCATTTTTTAAATTTTTTAAAAAAACTTTTCTGTTTTGAAATTCGATTTAATCTTTTGTCATACAGGAAGTATATTTTTAATTGATTTTTAAGTATAAAAAACTCGAATTGATTCATGAACAAAGAAAAACAATAATAATAAATCGACTTCAATCATAAGACTACAGTTACAAGGAATAATACAAATAATAATCATGAAATTATTCAAAAAATGCGATAGTAGAAGAAATATGATAAAACCGACAACAAAACAAATGCAAACACAGAGAAATAAACACTTAGCAACAGGCAATTGAAGAAAAAAAATGGATTTGAAATATAAATTTCGGGAAAATTTTTGTTCTTTTTTTTTTCCCCTTTTTTCATTTTTTTAAATTTTTTTTTCTCTTTGTTATTACGCTCCTTATACTCATCTGTAATCATTATCATCATCATCCTTATCGTTCCAATTCCTATTTTCATTATGATTATATTATTTCATTATTATTTTATTACTCGAATATACTGCACTTATTGTAGATAATGTATCGGGGGCGATTTTGGGGTTCCCTACTTTATTATTGTTTTTTTGGGGTTACTAAAGAGAGAGAAAAGGGGGGGGAGGGAGGGGGGGGGGGAGGGAGGGAGGGAGGGAGGGAGGGAGGGAGGGAAAAAGGGAGGGAGGGAGGGAGGGAGGGAGGAGGGAGAGAGAGAGAGGAGAGAGAGAGAGAGAGAGAGAAAAGAGAGAGAGAGAGAGAGAAGAGAAAAAGGGGAAAAAAAGGGGGTAAGGGGGAAAAGGGGAGGAAGGGAAAGGGGGGGAAGGAAGGGAAAAGAAGAGAGGAGAGAGAGAGAGAGAGAGAGAGAGAGAGAGAGAGAGAGAGAGAGAGAGAGAGAGAGAGAGAGAGAGAGAGAGAGAGAGAGAGAAAAAAGAGAGAAAACAGAAAATAAAAACGGGGGAGAAAAAAAAGGGGGAAAAGAAAAAGACAGGGGGGGAGAGAGAGGAGAAGGGAAAAAGAAGAGAAAAGAAGAGAGGGAGAGAGAGAGAGAGAGAAGAGAGAGAGAGAGAGAGAGAGAGAGAGAGGGAGAGGGGGGAAAGAAAGAGAGAGAGAGAGAGAGAGAGAGAGAGAGAGAGAGAGAGAGAGAGAGAGATGGGAGGGGGGGAAGAGGGAGTAAGGGAGGGGGGGAAGGAAGGAAAGTGTGAGGCAGGGAGGGAGGGACAGACAGACAGATACATGATAGTCATGTAAAATACATCAAACACACACATACACGTGTATGTGTGTGTGTTGAATACATCCACATATGTAGCTACCTACTTACCGACCTAATCACCTACCTGCCTGTCTATTTGTCTATCTATCTATCTATCTCTCTATCTATCTATGAGCATACGCACACATAGGTAGATAGATACACAGGTAGGTAGTAACATTGATATATTCGCATTCATGTGTATGTCTTTAAAATTCAATACACCAATCACTTGAAATCATACATATTTTGAGAGCAAAGAGGGAAAACAGGAAACAATATTGCAAAAACACGACACAGAGACAAAACACCTTTCATGGCACAGATTCAAACCCAGCGATGCCGGCTTTTACTCACTTAAGCAGTCCTGAGGGCAGTTGCAGCATACCCCAAGTCAAAGAATTAGAACTCGTTATTTAACCATATAACCTATGGTATTACATGTTTAGGGGCAAATAGAAACCTATAAGTGTATTAAAGGAGCGGATTCATAAGTGGATACATGTAGAATCTGATTCCTTTAATGTTATTATAAGAAATGAAGGTCAGTGGAATCACCCTTATTTTTTGTCAACAGAAGAGTGGCGATCTGCAATAACGGCAGAATTGGATCCTATTCTATTAAAAGGTCAATGCTCGACATTTATTGCGCAACAGAGCAGTACCCATTAAGCATGTCTAGTAAGGATGGTAATGTAAGAAACAAAACTATGATTCTGAATAGAAAAACATTGGTAATTAAAATAACGATATTAAGAAGTACATTATTATCACGATCATCAGTAATACTGATCTTTAAGTACACTTTATTCGTGTCGTACTTTTTATGAGTAATAATAATCATTATTGTTGACTTTATTGGTAATAGCATATTACATGGGTTTACAAAAGTATATTACTATCACTGCTGCTGTTGTTTTTGTTACTATTGTTATTATCATTGTTGTTTCATGATGATAATCTTTAATATTCAATCATCGGTTTCACTGTTACTTTTCTATGTGTGCGTGTGTGTGTGTGTGTGTGTGTGTGTGTGTGTGTGTGTGTGTGTGTGTGTGTGTGTGTGTGTGTGTGTGTGTGTGTGTGTGTGTGTGTGTGTGTGTGTAATCTCAATGTTATATTTCATTACATGTCAGTATCCTTAATATTCCTTTCATTCCAGTAACATAAGCAGGATTATGAAACCCAAACACATAATGTATTTTTAAAAATCAGAAAACAAGCAAACAAAGAGATGAGAAACCAATTAGAGACAAATGACAAAACACAAGCTTCAAATAACAAACAATAACAAATCACAAACAAAACAACAAATAACAAACATAAGGCAAATAACAAAGAACAAACAAAAACAAACTACAAACAAAAAATAACAAACTAACAACAAATAAACAAATCATAACAAGCAAAAATAACAACAAATAAGAAACAATAAGCAACAAATAACAAACAAAACAACAAATGACAAACAATAAACATCAGTAAACAAAAAACTGAAAAATAAAAACAACTAACCAACACAAATAACTAAAAACAAATAAAAACGATAACAAATAAACAACAAATAATAATAACAAACAATAAACAAATAACAAACAACAAATAACAAACAATAAACAAATAATAACAAACAATAAACAAATAATAACAAACAATAAACAAATAACAAACAATAAACAAATAACAATAACAAATAACAATCAATAAACAAATAATAACAAACAACAACTATCAAAAACAACAAATAACAAACAATAAACAAATAATAAACAACAAATAACAAAAACAAATAACAATAAACACATGATAAACAATAAATAACAAATAACAAACAATAAACAAATGATAAACAATAAATAACAAATAACAAACAGCAAAATAACAACAAGCAACAAATAAACAGTAAACAACAAATGACACAGCAATCTACAAATAAAAAGTTAACACATACATACAAAACAAACGACAAAAAATAACAAACAGCAAACATAACAACAAACAAAATAATAACAACAAACATATAACAAACAGCAAACAACAAATGTTAAACAAATAACACCCAACAAATGAATAACTACAAACAAAAAACAAACAACAAACAACATATATCAAACAAATAAGAACCAACAAATGAATAACAACAAACAACTAACCAACGACCAACAGGTAAGAACAAATAACAAACAGCAAATAACAAATATCAGACAACAAACAAATAACAACCCAACAAACCACAACAAAAAATAAAAACCCGAAAAAACCCTTCCCAGGCACTTCCATAGGGGTCCGGCCGCCTCGGCCTCCTCCTCCGGCAGTCAGTCACCAGCAGCGAGAGGGAGAGGATGGCGCACCGTGACCTCCTGGAACAATGTATCGTGGATTTACACAGAATCGGGGTGGTCAAATTTGGCAACTTCACCTTAAAAAGCGGCATGCAGTCCCCCATCTATTTCGACCTGCGCATGATCATCTCTTACCCGAAAATCATGGTATTTGCACGAGAGATTTGTCCCATTGGGTCGACCCGGCGTGTGTGTATCCTTAACTTACCTTTTATTTTCCAGGAAATGTGGATCGTGTTTTATCGGGCTTTTGCGGTTGATTCCGATTGTATTTTAAGGTTGTGTGGTTGTCTTTCTTTGCTCTAGTGTGGGTTGTTTGTGGAGAGGTTGTATGGCGTACGTGATAGAGCAAATAGAGGGTTTAAAATGTGTTTTTTTTATTATAATGGTGATCCTTCCACATGCTCCCCCTCTCTCCCCACCCCCTGTATCTCTCTCGATTGTAGTGTTGCCTGTGAGGAGATTTTGTTTAATTTATTCTTCGCCTTATTTTCGTTTGATTTATGTCGTTATTTATGTTTTTCGTTATTACATATTCTTCGGTTTATGTTTATGAAGTTGTATTTGTGAGATATTGATGTGCTTATTTGTCGTATGCATTTATAATATTACGTAGAAGCGCGTCGACACCACTAATTTCATAATGTTTCGTGTAAATATTTTTTTGGTTCGTCTGGTAAGATCCACGCATGGTTCGTTTTGCAAAAGTGATTATTGGAAATACGTAGGATTTATTTGTCAGTTTCACTAATTATTGAATTGATAATATTAATGACACTATTACTGCCTAAAACTTTTTAAGACAAACAAATAGAACGTTAATATCTAGGATTGTAGCACTATTTTTTCAAAGATTTGCGTCGTTATATCAAATTGTTTCGTACGTTATGACGCGGGATTTCAGAAG
>NW_027213050.1:40000-50000 GCF_042767895.1 Penaeus vannamei | reverse complement strand
GAAGGAGGAGGGGGAAGAGGAGGGGAGGAAGGGAGTGGGAGGTAGGAAGGGGGAGGTGGGAGTGGGAAGTGGGAGGAATGGGAAGAGAAAGGAAGAGACGGTGGAGGAAGGAGGAGGAGGAAGGAGTGGGGAGTGGGAGGGGGAGGAGGAGGAAGGAGGAAGGGGAGAGAGACGGGGAGGAAAGAGGAGGAGTGGAGGGGAGGTAGGAAGGGGGAGAGGGAGGAAGGAGAGGGGGAGAGACGAGGGGGAGGAAGGAATGGGGAGGGGAGGTAGTGGAAGGGTAAGGATGTGGAGTGAAGGAGTGAGGAGGAAGAGGAGGAGAAGGGAGACACGGGGGTGAACAGGGAGAGAGGGGTCGGAAAAGGACTAGAGAAGTGGAGGCAGGCGGAAGAAGAGGAGGAGGAAGGAGAAAAAGAGGGAGAGAGAGGTCAGAGGAATCTAGAAGGTGGAGGTAGAGGAGCAAGTGGGCTAAGGAAGAGAAGGAAAATAGTGGGAAAAGAGGTCAGGGGTGAGTGGAGAGAGAGAGAGAGAGAGAGAGAGAGAGAGAGAGAGAGAGAGAGAGAGAGAGAGAGAGAGAGAGAGAGAGAGAGAGAGAGAGAGAGAGAGAGAGAGAGATACAGATACAGACAAATGCACAGAGAAAATAAGCAGTCAGAGACAGATGGTAAGATGAGAGAAGAAAGGAAAGAAGAGAGGAGATAAGAAGGAGACAGAATAAGGAAAGAGAGATTGCGAAAGAGAGAAACATATAACAAAGAAAGAGTGTGAGATTTGACGAAGGAAAAATGGTGAATGGCACATGGGAAGAAACCATGTTCTACGAAAGAAGAAAACCATTATTTTCTGAGAGGGAGCGAATATAAGAGAGGAAGAAAGAGAGAGGGGTGAGGGAGAAAGAGGGGATGAGAAAAGGGAAGGAGCTTGTGAAGATGAGGGTGAGAGTGAGGGAGAATAAGAGAGAGCGTTTGTGTGAGAGAGAGAGAGAGAGAAAGAGAGAGAGAGAGAGAGAGAGAGAGAGAGAGAGAGAGAGAGAGAGAGAGAGAGAGAGAGAGAGAGAGAGAGAGAGAGAGAGAGAGAGAGAGAGAGGGAGAGAGAGAGAGAGAGAGAGTGAGAGGAGAAAGATAAAGAAAAAAGAGAAAAAAGATAAAGAAAAAAAGAGAAAAGAGAAAGAGAGAGAGAGAAGTGGGAAAAAGAGAAAAAGAAGGAAAAAAAGGTAAAATAGAATAGGGGGAAAGAGAAAACAAACAAACAAAAAAAGAATAGAATAGGCAAAGAATAACAAAATACACGAAGAAGACCAAATGATAAAGAAACACAAACAACACACACACAGACCAAACACGAAACAAAGAAAAAAAACTAGAAATCGAAAGAAAACACCGAGGAGAAAAGATAGAGAGAGAAAAAAGGAAAAAATAAAAAGAGAAGAGAGAAACACACAAGCCGTCATCAGGTGAAGTGTCGTGGTGAAGTTAAAAGTGAAGTTCTGTGTTGTCAGTCTGTTGCATGGATCTGTTGCTAGGTGGGAGAGGCTTGGTATCGGAGGGCCTGTGAGGTCCCTGTGAGGATAGTGTTGGCAGGGGTGGATAGTGTTGGAGTGGATAGTGTTGGCAAGGGTGGATAGTGTTGGAAGGAGTGGATAGTGTTGGCAGGGATGGATTGTTGGAAGGAGTGGATAGTGTTGGCAGGGATGGATTGTTGGAAGGAGTGGATAGTGTTGGCAGGGATGGATTGTTGGAAGGAGTGGATAGTGTTGGCAGGGATGGATTGTTGGCAGGGGTGGACATTGTTGTCTGGGATGGAAACTGTTGGAAGGAATAGAAATTGTTGGCAAGGATAGATAGTATTGGCAGGGGTGGATAGTGTTAGCAGGGATGGATAGTGTTGGCAGGGATGGATAGTGTCGGCAGGGATGGATAGTGTTGGCAGGGATGGATAGTGTCGGCAGGGATGGATAGTGTTGGAAGGAGTGGATAGTGTTGGCAGGGGTGGATAGTGATGGCAAGGATAGAAATTGTTGGCAGGGATGCAAACTATTGGCAGTCGTGAAAACTATTAGAAATGGAAATAAATGCCGTTGGGGGAAATTGTTGGCATGGATTGACGTTAGTAACAATGTTGAAAATTGTTAGGTAGTAACAACGGTTGTTGGGGAGATATAGAATTGTTGCAGATCGAAATTATCAACCAGCGATTAAAGTAGTCTTTGATAATGATAAGTAATCAAGAAAAGCGGACGGTAGCGATGGAAAATTGTCTTGTAGATAGAAAATTATTGACCGTAATGGAAATAGTTCGATGAGGTTTAGAGATGAAATATTGGTGTAAAAAATGGGCCAAGAAGTGCAGACACTGCAATGGCATTTGCCCCCCCCCCCGTCCCCTTTCTTCCTCCCATTCCTCAACCCCCCCCCCCCCTGCCCCCTCTTTTTCCCCTCCCGCGGTACATGAAATAATGACCATAAATCGGTGGCAAGAACATGAGGTTAAGGCCATGAATTGTTGTCACACCAAGAGGAACGGCCCGGACGTGGTGGCAGGAGGGGAGGGCAGGGGCGAGGGATATATAAGCAGCTGGAGAGAATCGTAAAAGAATGTTGAAAGGAAAACGAAGTCGCCACCGAGGTACTCAGTGGACCTTGGTCGAGATGAGGCCGAGTGTTTACTTGACTTGCCGTAGCGGAAAAGTGCTAGACGTTTGTGCAAGACGTCGTTCTTTGTCTCTGAAATGCGCGGGAAAGAAAGGGTGCAGAGTCGTATAATAAACATTTGAAGGATATTGAAGTACCTTGAGACTGACAGTGTCCAGATAAGGAAAAATAGGGCACAGGACGATTCGATCTAGCGAGAAAGTGCTAGACATCGTCCTAAAAGGTCACGAGTTACGTGTTTACATATAAAGGCGGGATTGATCTAGCGGAAAATCGCTAAACAGAGTTGCTACTTCCTAGTGCCGATGAAAATAGAATTTCATGTTATGCCACGTTAAATGGCACATGTAGAGTCATGTGAATCGTTTACTTGGAGTCGTAGAGATATTTTTCTTTCGAAAGGACGAATGGAATGACGTACTCACCGATATCTTCTCGTAGGTGAAAGTACTTGGAAACTGTATTACCTGATGAAGCAACAGCGAAAAGGCCTTCGGTATATTCGTGTTTTCTTGTTCTTCCCTTCGTTGCTCCTGTTGTAAAGTATTTGGAGTAATCTTTCTTTACAGAGTCACATACGGAGAAGTGTCCTTTTTGCAGAGAATGATGTATTCGGACGTTTTCCTTTATATAGACTAACATATATTGAGACATCTTTTATAGAATAGTTTATGCTGAAGTACCTTTTTGTACAGAATTGTTTCTATGGATATATCATTTATGTCCGAGTGGCATAACATCTTCAGCATGACAGACATAGCGAGTGGAGACATCTTTTCACAGAAAATGACACACCGAGACATCTTTGCCGACAGAATGACGTATGTGACATATTTTCTGGTCCAGCCTTTGTGAGGACACCTTTTCATACCAAAATAGCTTACGTGCCGACATATCATGCAAGGTAACGTTCTCAAAAGCATCTTTTCGTGCCAAACGCTGTACTTGAAGACAGCTTTTTGAACTAAGACGTAAAGGCAGCTTTTTGTACGAAATAGCGTACTTGAAGACAGCTTTTTGTACCAAACGGTGTACTTGAAGACAGTTTTTTGTACCGTTGCATACTTGAAGACAGCTTTTTGTACCAAACGGTGTACTTGAAGACAGTTTTTTGTACCGTTGCATACTTGAAGACAGCTTTTCGTACGAAATAGCGTACATGAAGACAGCTTTCCGTACCAAGTTACTTTCTGTACCAAATGTAATTGGAGACATCATGGACATCCTTACGCGTGGAATCTTTCCCGTCTCTTTAGGATTGCGTTCTCGCCCCTATCTTTACTTTTTTTCTGGTAGATTTCCCGGCAATTTGTTATTATTAGATCTGGTGTAGTTTCCCCTTCTTTTTCCCCTCCTTTTTTTTTTTTTCCTTCGCGTAGAATGATGAGGGAATGATGAGTCTCTGTCCGCTTGTATGAATCTTGATTTGCTTTTGATGAGGCAACGTTCAGGGGGAGTGAGGAGGGGGAGGGGGGGAGGGAGGGAGTGAGGAGGGGGAGTGGGGGGGGGGGAGGGAGGGAGAGGAGGGGGGAGGGGAGAGGAGGAGGGAGGGAGAGGGAGGAGGGAGGAAGAGGAGGAGGGAGGGAGGAGAGGGAGGAGGGAGGGAGGAGGAGGAGGTTGAAGGGAGGAGGGAGGGAGAGGGGAGGGAGATAGAGAAGAAGGAGGAGATGAAGATAGAGAAAGAGCAGATGGAAGAAGAAGAAGAGGAAGGAAGGAGAGATAGATAAGAGTGAGAGATGAGGGAGGAGGGAGAGCGTGACAAAGAAAGAAAAATGTAACATATGAGAGGGAAGAAAGAAAGAAAAAAAAAACAATAAATACAAAAACAGAAAAAAAGGAAAGAGAGAAAACAAAAAACAAATAATAAACATACATAGCAAAAATTATCCTCCTTTAGAAACGAAGAAAAAAACAAAATCCGAAGATAAACACAAACCGCGCCTCCATTTTCCCCGCGAACAAAATTATTTATTTAACGTCAGCATACCCGGCATGAATTAAATAAAAAATGCCCTTTGATCTCTCAAACTTCATCCCTGGCTACTGTTTACCGTTGAAATATCGCTGCTGACCCGGCGTTTCAGGCTTCCGTTTGATAAGCATTCAAATGATACGTATTTGATACATTATTTAAATGCAAGAGTCGCTGTGATATCGTTGCAGGGCGCGGGCTGTATTTTATTAAGCTGTATTTTTTTTTTTTTTTTTTTTTTTTTTTGGTTATTATTGTTTGTTTATTTGTTGTTGTTGGTGGTGGTGGTGGTGGTTTTGTTATTATTATTGTTGTTATTGTTATTGTTATAATTATTATTATGATGATTATGATTATCATTATTAATATTTTTGTTATTATTATTATTATTATTGTTATTATTATCATCATCATCATTATTATTTTTATTTATTATTATTATCATTATCATTATTATGATCATTAATTATTATTATTATTATTATTATTATTATTATCATTATTATTATCATTATTATTATTTATTACTAATACTGTTATCATCATCATTATTTTGCATTTTTAAGCGTTTTTTGAAATGCTTTATTTGGGGAAGGGAGTGGAGAGGAAATTTGGTTTGCTATATGCATAATTTTTTTTTTTATAAGAGAACAGAGAAAGAGGAAGAAGGAAGATGGCAGCTGGAGACAGAGAAATAGGAAGATGTAAGATGGAGATAGAGGAATAGGAAAACGGAGACCGAGGAAGAAAAAGATGCAAGATGGAGATAGAGAAGGAGACGGAAAGAGTTGATCGGAGATAGCCTGGATGGATGACAGTGTATCTCGTTAGACCCAATCCACGCCATGCAATTGATATGCGGTGAAGTATCGCTTGCTACACGGCCAGCACGCGCGACTTCCAATTCTTACCCCGGCTTATCGGCTCAGGGGCGTTTTATCCCAGGCGGCGGCGATGGTGGTCGTTCGTCTGGGCCTTCTCTCTCTCTCTCTCTCTCTCTCTCTCTCTCTCTCTCTCTCTCTCTCTCTCTCTCTCTCTCTCTCTCTCTCTCTCTCTCTCTCTCTCTCTGCTTCCCCTTCCTTCTTCCCCTCTCCCAAACTGTAACGACTCGTCTGCCGGCTCGGGGGTCGTACGTCGCGCTAAAAGGGGCCGGGGTGGTGGGGTGGTGAGTGGAGGGGAGGAGGGGGGAGGGGGGAGGGGGAGATCAGATTGAAGCACGTTACGTCGGCAGCGAAATACGACAGCTATTTTCGCCGAGGTTCCAGAGGCATCGCTTTTACATCGCGTTTGACTTTTGAGGAGTGGGAGGCGAGAGGGAGGGGGAGGGGGAGAATAGTGGCGTAAGGGAGGGGGCGGGGAAGGAGAGAGGGAGGAAGGGAGGGAAGGAGAGAGGGAGTGAAGGGAGGAGTTAAAAAGATGTCAGAAGAAGTGCTGGAGGGTGTGGAGAGAAAATGGGGAAGATGGGAGGGGATTGGAGAGAGGGAATGGAAGAGCACAGGGAAGGGAAAAAGGAGACGGAAAAGGGAAATATGGAAGGAAGGAGTGAGGAAAAGGGAAAGAGATAGGGAGGAAGAGGAGATAATATAAGAGAATGGTTGAGGAGAGAGAGAGATAAGGGAAAGAGGGAGGGAGGGAGAGAGAAAAAGGGGAGAAAAAATGATAGGGATAGGGAAGTGGAGGAGGAGGAGGGAGACAGAAGGAAAGATAAAAAAAAAAGACACACACAGGGAGAAAGAAAAAGGAAGGAACAGCCCAAAGAAAATCTGAGAAAAGACACGAAAAGAAAAAGAAAGAAAGAAAGAAAGAAAACAAAGATGATAAAAAAGGAGATAAGAATAAAAGGAATAAGAATATGACCAAGAACAACAAAAGGCCAAGAAGTGCAATCACTGTAGCGAGATGAGATTCAGACAAGAGGCAATAAAAGAACAACAAATGTGTGTGTGTGTGTGTGTGTGTGTGTGTGTGTGTGTGTGTGTGTGTGTGTGTGTGTGTGTGTGTGTGTGTGTGTGTGTGTGTGTGTGTGTGTGTGTGTATGCGCGCGTCCGTCTGTGCACGCGTATACATAATCAAAAAAAGGAAAATCACACACAAAAAACAACAGCAATCCTTCACGAAAAAATGCAACTCGGCAAGAAAGAATGTAAGAAAGAAAGAAAAAGAAAAAGAAAAAAAACAGAGTATGGAAAATAGTCCTTGGGAGCGCGAGGCAGCGACCGCCGTGGGGAGCGAGGGCGGAGCGTGGGCGGCCGAGGGGTGGCGACGCCCGTCTCGGAGGTTGGCCACACGCCCGCAGATAAGGGCGGGTCCGGGGTAGGCGCCCTTGCTTTATTCGCCTTATTAGCAAACAGGGAGGTCTGGGCGGGGTGTGTGTGTGTGGGGTGTGTGTGTGTGTGTGTTTCTGTGTGTGTGTGTACGTTTGTTGGTGTTTTGTGTATGGCGTTTAAGTTTTGCTATGCTATGTTTTTTGTTATTATTGTTATTGTTATTATTATTATTATTATTATTATTATTATTATCACTATTATTATTATTATTATTAGTAGTAGTAGTAGTAGTAGTATTTTATTATTATTACTATTATTATTATTATTTTAAATATTATTATTGTTATTATTATTACTATTATCATCATTGTTGTTACAATTGAAAAATAATCATCATCGTCATCATAATCATCATCATTAGCATTATTATTATTGCTGTGATCAACATAATTATTATCGTTATTATCAATTCGTTTCTATAAAAGACATTTTCTCTAACACAGACACTAGAAAAAGAACGAAAACTGTAAAGAGCGAGCGAAACATAAAGGAAAATATGAACACAAAAGAATAGTAAAAAAAAAAAAAAAAAAAAAAAAAAAAAAAAAAAAGTTAAGAAAAAAATAATAAGAAAAGCGTTGCAATGAATTGCAAAAAGAGAGAGGGGGTAACATGAAGAGGGAGGGGGTGAAAGGGGGAGGGGAGGAAAGGAAGAGGGGGAAGGAGGAAGAGGCAGAAAGAGGAAGATAAGGAGGAAGAAGCATGGATGAAGCAGGGAAGTAAAGAATGAAGGAGGAAGAACAGGATGAAGCGGGAAAGAAGAATGAAGGAGAAAGAAGAAGGAAGGCGAAGAAGAGTTAAATAGGAGGGGAAAGCAAAGGAGGAAGAGAAGAAGGAATGCGAAGAAAAATTAGAGAAGGAAGAGGAGAAAGATAAGGAGGGTGAAGAAGCGTTAGAGGAGGAGGAGGAGGAGAAGGAGGAAGAGGAGAAGAAGGAGGAGAAAGGAGAGGAGTAAGAAGAGAGGACAGAAAAAAACGAATAAGATAAAGGATAAGAGAAGAAATAACCCAGATAATGTTATTTCGAAGCAAGTGAACGAACGAGAAAAAGGAAAGTAGAAATGAAGAAAAAACAAACAGCACCAACGAATAACAGGAGAGACGAAGAACTAGTTTCTTGGAAGAAAGAGGAAGAGAGAAACATCAAGAGAAGGAGATAAGTGAGGTATATGGAGTGGAAAATTAGAAAAGGAGGACCAGCTTATGAGAAAAAGAAAGAGAAAAATGTAGGAATAAACTGGTGTATGGGATAAGAGAGAGAGAATTAAGGAGGGAGAGAGAGAGGAAAAGAAGGAGAAGGAGAGGATGAGGGAGATAATAAGAGAAGGAGAGGGAGAAGGAATAGGAGAAGACAAGGGTAAGAGAATAGGAGAAGGAGAGGGAAAGGGAATATAAGAAAGAGAAGGAGAGGGGGAGGTGATAGGAGAAGAAGAAGAAGGAGAGGGAATAGGAGAAGGAGAGGGAGAGGTGATAAGAGAAGAAGAAGAGGGAGAGGGAAAAGGAATAGGAGAAGAAGGAGAGGGAAAGGGGGAGGGAGAGGGAATAGGAGAAGGAGAAGGAGAAGGAAAGGGAGAGGAGGAAAGAAACCAAATACGTGTAACAAAAAAGTCGATAACAGACGCTTAATGATGATTATGATAATATTGGTGAATATGATGTAGATATTTATCTGAATGATGATGATAATAGTAATAAGCATAATGATGATAATAATATCAATAAGTAATAATAAATGATAGTGATAATGGTAATGATGATAAAAATAAGAATAATGATAATGATAATAGTAATAAAGATAGTGATAATAGTAATAATAATAAAAGGATGATAATGATAATACTGATAATTGTAATGTTAATATTGGCAGTGATAATGATAATGAATAGGAAAACATGATGCTAATCATGATAATTTCAACAATGATTGATATAATGAAAAGATCAGTGACCATAAAACGAATCGAAAATCTCACGAAGCAAAAGAGGGATCAAGAAAAATGAAATAAAGCATAAAGACAAAAGAAAAAACAGAAGAATGAGCATTAAGAAGAAAAGAAGAAAACAACAAACGGAGGCTATTGACGTCTGTTATAAAGAACACAAAAGAACATCTTAACTTTGAGGACAGTCGTCTTGAAGGAGGTGGGGGGGGGGGGGGCTTGTGTAAACGGGAGGAGGCTGTGTTGGAGAGTGAAGATGGGGACTGGGAAGTGAAGATTAGAATTGGAGGAGAGATGGTGAGTGTAGTCGGGGATTGGAGGAGATGTGTTGGGGAGTAAAGGTGGGGATTGGAGGAGAGGTGTTGGAGGGTGGCGATGGGGATTGGAGATGTGTTGGAGAGCGAAGTCGGGGATTGGAGGAGAGGGGTGGGAGGTTGAAGGCGGGGATTGGAGGAGGTTGTGTTGGAGAGTAAAGGTGGGGATTGGAGGAGAGGTTGTTTTTGGGAGTAAAGGTGGGGATTGGAGGAGAGGTTGTGTTGGAGAGTAAAGGTGGGGATTGGAGAGAAGATGGAGATTGGAGGAGAGGTGTTGGAGAGGGTCGATTGGGATTGGAGAAGAGGTTGTATTGAAGAATGGAGAAGAGAGGCAGTGTTGGAGAGGGTAAATGGGGATGGAAAAGTGGTTGTTGGAGAGTAAAGATGAGGATTGGATTAAAGGCAGAGATGGAGAATGGAGATGGGGATTGAAGGAGAGGCTGTGTTGGAGAAGGAAGATTGGGCCTGAAGAAAAGGTTGTGTTGGAGAAGGAAATTAGGGCCTGGAGAAGAGGCAGTGCTGGAGAATGGAGATGGGGAGTTGGAGGAGAGGCTGTGTTGGAGAGTCAAGATTGGGGTTGGAGAAGAGGTTGTGTTGGAGAATGGAGATGTGAGATGAAGAAGGGCGGGAGAAAGGAGGGAGTGATAGAAGGACTGAGAGTGAAAGAGGACGTGAAGAAGAAGGGAGATGAAGATGGAAAGGGACAAGGAGGAGGAGAACAAGAGAAACGGGGTAGAAGATAAACGAGAAGAAGGAGAGTGAGAAGAACCGAAAGAAAAGAGAGATAGGAGTGGAAAA
>NW_027213050.1:30000-32500 GCF_042767895.1 Penaeus vannamei | reverse complement strand
GGCTCTGGCTGTTGGCGCCTCGGGTTCGCTTTGTTTCTTTCTATTTTTTTTTGTTTTGTTTTGTTTTTGTTTTATTTTTTATTTTTTTTCGCCCTCTCTTGCTCTCTTCCTCTCTCTCTCTCTCTCTTCTTTCTTTCTTTCTTTCTTTCTTTCTTTCTTTCTTTCTTTCTTTCTTTCTTTCTCTCTCTCTCTCTCTCTCTCTCTCTCTCTCTCTCTCTCTCTCTCTCTCTCTCTCTCTCTCTCCTCTCTTCTCTCTTTCTCTCTCTGTCTATCTCTCTGTCTCTCTCTCCATCTCCGTCGCCGTCTCCCTCTCCTCCTTCCCCTCCCCCTCCCTCCCTCCTCCTTCTCCCTCCTCCGTCTCCGTCTTCTTCTCACCCTCTCCCTCTCTCCTCCCTCCTCCCTCTCCCCCCTCCTCCTCCTTCTCCCCCTTTTCCTCCTCCTTCTCCACCTCCTCCTCCCTCCTCCTCCCCCTCCTCTTCCTCCTCTCCCCTCCTCCTCCCTCCTTCTCCCTCCCTCCTCCCCTCCCTTTCTCCCCCCTCCTCCTCCCTCACCTCCTCCTCCCTCTCCCTCCCCCTCCCTCTCCCCTCCTCCCCCTCCTCCTCTCTTTCCTCCTTCCTCTCCCCATTTTCCGACTGACCGCCCTCCCTCAGGCAACATCTTTGAGCTTCTTGATGACTCGGCTCCCTCCTTCACTTCCCTCTCTATTCTTGTCTTTCCTTATTCCTTATTCTTGGCTCCCACTTCTTGTGCCGTCTTTTTGACTCTACGTTTATATGTATGTATATATATGTACATATGTCTCTTGATAGATATTCCGCTTTCTTCCATCCCTCTCTTTCTCTCTTTGCTTCCACTCCTCCCTTTCTCTCCCTCCCTCCCTCCTCCCTTCACCTTCCCTCCTTCCCCCTCCTGCTTCTCCACCCTCCCCCCTAGCCCCTCCCTTCCCTCCCTCCTCTCCCTCCCTCCTTCCCTCTCCCTTTCCCTCCCTCCCTTCCTCTCCTTCCCTCCTTCCCCTCCCTCCACTGCCCCCCCCCTCCCTCCCTTCTCCACCCTCCCCCCTAGCCCTCCCCTCCCTTCCTCTCCCCCTCTCCCCCTTCCCTCCTTCCTCCCCCTCTCTCCTCCCTCCTTCCTCCCTCCTCTCCCCTCTCCCTCCTCTTCCGCCTTCAAGGACAATGAGCGTGATTAAGCAAGCATCCAAGTCGAGGATGAGACGAACCTCCCGATTTCTTCCGGTTTTTGAAGATGCTTTCTCAGCGTCGATATTTTATTTTGATATTGCAAAGTATTTGATCAACCGTTGGCTTATTTTTGAAGTATATATATATATATATATATATATATATATATATATATATATATATATATATATATATATGTATATATATGTGTATATATATATATATATATATATATATATATATATATATATATATATATATATATATATATATATATATATATATATATATTGTGTGTGTGAAAGACTATCGTGTTACATTGTATTTCAGTTTTTTTTTTTGTTGTTGTTGTTTACTATTATCATTATTGATACTTTTATCTCGTAAGGGACTTTCTTATCTTACGTGTATTAGGCTAAAATGAATAAATATTTTGTTGGCAGTTCATAGTTTTCTCTCGTTTCTTCTTCATGTTATTATTGTTATTATTATTATTATTCTCCTCCTCCTTCTCCCTTTCCTTCTCCTATTCCTCTCTCCTCCTCCTCCTTCTTCTTCTTCTGTTTCTCCTCCTTCTACTCCTTCTTCTACTCCTCCTCCTCCTCCTCCTCCTCCTCCTCCTCCTCCCTCCTCCTCCTCCTCCTCCTCCTCCCTCCTCCTTTTCTTCCACCTTCTTCCTTCCAATTTTCCCTCCATCTTTCCCTCCTGCTCCTGCTCCTCCTCCTCCTCTTTCCCCTTCCTCCCCTTCCTCCACCTTCTCCTCCTTTTCCTCCTCCTCCTCCTCCTCCTCCTCCTCCTCCTCTTCCTCCACCCTCCTCCTCCTTCTTTTCCTCCCTCTCCTCCTCCTCTTCCCCCTTCCTCCTCCCTTCCCTCCACCTTCTCCCTCCTTTCCTCCCTCCTCCCTCCTCCTCCTCCTCCTCTTTCTCCTCCCTCCTCCTTTCCTCCTCCTTTTCCTCCTCCTCCTCCTCTCTTCCCTTCCCTCCCCTTCCTCTCACCTTTTCCTCCTCCTCCTCCTCCTCCTCCTCTTCTTCCTCCTTCCTCCCTTCCTCCTTCTTCTTCCTCCTCCTCCTCCTCCTCCTCCTCCGCCTTTTTCTTCTTCGGGAGAAGGGCGACCAACACGGATCTTTCTCGGAGACGGGACCTTGTCGGCCGTCGCGTGATGGGGGGTGGGGGTGGAGAGGGGGATGAGGGAGGGAAGAGGGGGAGGGGGAGGAGAGAAGGGTAGGGGGAAGCTGGTGGGTTGGGGGGAAGTTGTGGGAGGAGGGGAGGGGGAAGAAGTGGGAGTGAGGGGAGGGGGAAGCTATGGGTTGGCCGGGGAGGCT
>NW_027213050.1:0-2500 GCF_042767895.1 Penaeus vannamei | reverse complement strand
TTGAAATGGTCATCTTTCTCTGGAATTTATTAGGAATTAGTTGGCATTGCTTGTACTGTGGCTATTTCCCTTTTCTGGTGTCATTTGAGCATAAATTTTCCCCTTTTCTGAGGAGAATAGCTAGAGAACGTCCTTGAGAATTTACTTGTAGGTGTTGAAATCGTCATCTCTATCTGGAACTTATTTGGAATTAGTTGGCATTGCTTTTTTGTGGCTATTTCCTTTTTTGGTCTTATTTGAGCTTAAATTTCCACCTTTTCTGAGGCGAATAGACAGAGAACGACCTTGAGAATTGTAGGTGTTGAAATCGTCGTCTCTCGTTGGAACTCATTGGGAATTAGTTGGCATTGCTTTTAATGTGGATATTTCCTTTTTCTGGTCTCATTTGTGCTTAGATTTTCAACTTTCTGAGGAGAATAGACAGAGAACGCCCTTGAGAATTTACTTGTAGGTGTTGAAATGGTCATCTTTCTCTGGAATTTATTGGGAATTAGTTGGCATTGCTTGTACTGTGGCTATTTCCCTTTTTTGGTCTTATTTGAGCTTAAATTTCCACCTTTTCTGAGGCGAATAGACAGAGAACGTCCTTGAGAATTGTAGGTGTTGAAATCGTCATCTCTATCTGGACCTTATTTGGAATTAGTTGGCATTGCTTTTATTGTGGCTATTTCCTGTTTTGGTCTTATTTGAGCTTAAATTTCCACCTTTTCTGAGGCGAATAGACAGAGAACGACCTTGAGAATTGTAGGTGCTGAAATCGTCATCTCTATCCGGTAGTTATTGTGTATTAGTTGTCATTTTCCTTTTTTTGGTTTCATTTGAGCAAAATTTTTCACCTTTTCTGAGGCGAATAGCCAGAGAACGCCCTTGAGAATTTACTTGGAGGTGTTAAGAGCATCTTTCTATAATTTATTGGGAATTAGTTGGCATTACCTTTAATGTGGCTATTTCCTCTTCCGGTCTTAAAGATTATATTCTCACCTTTTCTGTTTGTGAGGGCCTTATCCTGTATCCCAAGCATGATCACATACTTTGGACTTTATCGCATGTTTTACATTTTTACGGCGCGCTCTGCATTCTGTCACGTATTCTCGTTTGCTAATCCCGGGTCAGCACTATGTCAGCGTTTATGCTTTTTAACGGGGTATCTGTGAGACATGCGCACCGTCATACATAAAGGAGAGGATGATATTTACTTTGAAATGTTTTGTGTTCTGATGTGTGGATGGATGCTTGGATGTGTGGGTGGGTTTTGAAAAGAAATATTCTTATTTGTTTATTTGTTTATTTAATTTTATGATTGATATATGTAATAGCTTGTTAGCGGATGAGAGCGGAAAGCATGTGATATTCCTGAGAACTGAATTTCGTTCGTCCGGTTTATCGCAGATCAGGTTCTTCATAGCGGATGTATTTAAATGTGGGTTGTCGTCCGTAGAGTTTATGTGGCGCTATCACGATTTGTCATTTTCATGCACATGCACACCCACACGTGCGCACACACACACGCACGCACACACACACACACACACACACACACACACACACACACACACACACACACACACACACACACACACACACACACACACACACACACACACACACACACACACACGCACGCACACGCACACACACACACACACACACACACACACACACACACACACACACACACACTCACTCACTCACTCACTCACTCACTCACTCACTCACTCACACACACACACACACACACACACACACACACACACACACACACACACACACACACACACACACACACACTCACTCACTCACTCACAGTATATATACCGTATATCCTGGAAGATAAGATTCAGTGTTCCATTTTCGGTGGAAATAGAACTGGGACTTATGTGCACAACGGTGATTTGTTTAACGTGTGTGTGAACATTTTATACATTGCCATTACGGACGGTGCTTTTCAGATTAGAATGTTAAAAAGAGAGGGAAAGGAAGGGGAAAAGTGTGTTAAAAATAGAGGGAAAAGGAGGGGAAAAGTGTGTTAAAAAGAGAGGGAAAGGAAGGGGAAAAGTGTGTTAAAAAGAGAGGGAAAAGGAGGGGAAAAGTGTGTTAAAAAGAGAGGGAAAGGAAGGGGAAAGGTGTGTTAAAAAGAGAAGGAAAGGGAGGGGAAAAGAGAGGGAAAGGAAGGGGAAAAGTGTGTTAAAAATAGAGGGAAAGATTGTTTAAAAGAGGGAATAGGAGGTGGAGTGTTAAAAAGAGAGGAAATGGGAGGGGAAAAGAGAGGGAAAGGGAGGGGAAAAGTGTTAAACAGAGAGGGAAAGGGTGGGGGAAAGAGTGTTAAAAAGAGGAAATAGGATGGGGGTGTTAAAAGAGGAATGGGAGGTGAAAAAAGAGTTAAAAAGAGAGGGAATAGGAGGGGAAAAGAGTGTTAAAAAGAGGGAAAGGGAGGCGGAAAAGAAAGTTAAAATGAGAGGGAAAGGGAGGGGAAAAGAGAGGATTTAAAAGGGATTGGGAG
>NW_027213049.1:20000-22500 GCF_042767895.1 Penaeus vannamei | reverse complement strand
GAAGGGGAGGGAGGGAAAGGGTTTTGGGAAGGGGAGAGGGGAGGAGGGAAGAGGAAAGGGAAAGGGAAGAGAGGGAGTGGTATGGAGACCGAGAAAGGGAGGGAGTTTAAGAGTGACAAATGAGGTAGGAGTGTGAGAGAGCGAGAGAGCGAGAGAGCGAGAGAGAGCGAGAGCGGAAGCGAGAGCGAGAGCGAAGAAAGCGAGAGCAAGGAAGCGAAGAAAGAAACGAAGAGAGCAAGAAGAAAACGAAGAAAACGAAGAAGGCGAAGAGAGCGAGAGAAAAAACGAGAGAGAGGCGAGAGAGAGAGCGAGAGAGAGAGCGAGAGAGAGAGCGAGAGAGAGAGCGAGAGAGAGAGAGAGAGAGAGAGAGAGAGAGAGAGAGAGAGAGAGAGAGAGAGAGAGAGAGACAGAGAGAGAGAGAGAGAGAGAGAGAGAGAGAGAGAGAGGCCGAGACCGAGACCAAGCGAAAGGCAGAAGAGGACGAGGGCGAGGACGAGGGCTGGCCTCCCCTGGGCCGGGCTGCTCGGCCCCGCGCGCCGCAGTCGGGATTCTGGCGCCGCGTCCGAACTCTCCGTCATAACTTCGAGCACCGGCGTCCGGATTTCAAGGTTGAGTCTTTAACCCGCAGGTGGGATATTGTTGCCACGAGGATGGGAGTCAGCTTTAACCTTTATTGCATGTGGGACTAGAGCCTTATAGTCCTTCCATGGCTTGGCACTGTCTTGCCCGGTAAGAACTTTGTTAGTGCCAGCGTGAAAATCCTATTATCATTCGAGAAGCTTGCCAGCCTCTTGCGAGGGATGTCGAAATCTTCCGTATTAAAGAGGTACATTTTCCTGCTCGGGAAGGCGCCCTTGCGAGTCACCCTCGCAGCCTCTCCTCGCGCCTGCCTCTGATCCCACTCGGATATGCCTCCCGGTCTTCGCTCGCTCCCTTCTACCCTGACGCCGTGTTCGTCCCGAGCCCATCCCTGCGCCTCACCCTGCTGCTCTGCCCTTCGCTACCCGAGCCTTCGCCCTTCGCCCTGGCGCGGCCGCGTGCTCGAGCAAACCCCAAGCCGGGAGAGCCGTTTTTGCGTTTCAGTGTTTGGTTTGAGGGGGAAGGCTCGCCCCGCGGCCCTGCCTCGGGGAGGGGACTTGCTTGCTGTTTTTGTTGTCGGTGTAGCTGCGCGAGCCCTTCTCATGTAGGTCAGTGTGGCGGGCGCGAGAAGGGGACAAGTCCTTTTTCCTTCGAGCAGGACACACCCTGCTTGCGAAGGGCGATGAGACACCGACCGCCCGGGGCATAGGCGGCACAGCCATCACGCAGGATACAGGCCGCAGGAGCCCGAGGCAGTCCTGTATAACACATAAGCGGGGCGACGTGCAGCATTTAAGTTAAAGGGGACCATCCTGCGCCGCTGTTGAATGTGATGTATTGTGGGAGCCACCTACCTGCCCGCCCGCCTGCCGTGCCTGCCAGCCTGCCAGTAGGTTTCTGTCGGCCTGCTTGCGTGCACCTGCTGTCTTCCATTAGCAGGGAGCAGGAAGGCTATCGGCTTGTTCAGGGATGTTTGTGTGCAGTTGATGAATGCTTAATTTATTCTGGTTTGTTAATTCATGCAGGGGTGAGGATACGAACATGAAATGAGGGTATGTCGCAAGAATGTAAATATATTAATGAATACTTATATGTTAATGAATACAAATTTGATCACAAAAATGCTGCTACAGAAATGAGCTAATTTATTACCACAAAAGAGATGGGGGAAAATACAGGCATATGTTCACTCACATAGACAGCGCTTTAATCCTATTCCCGCTAAAAACAGCGTGGGTTGGAGGGTCAAGTGCGGGCGAGTGTGTCTGCATTGGTAGTGTGTGTGTGTGTCCGTGTGCTTGTGTCTGTGTTTGCACCGGTGTCTCTGTTTGTATGTGTCCGCGTGTTGGTGTCCCTGCGTCTGAGCGCGTGTATTTTTGTCTGTGTATGTATGTGTGTGTCTGTGCCTGGAGTGAGCGGAGCGCCTAGCAATAGCGGCGGCGTGAGCGCGTCGTGTTATTAGGCCCCGGAGGCTTCGGCGCGGCGGACGAGGTGATTAATGGTGCCGGCGACGCGCCCGTGCTGGAAGGGGAAGAGCCGGGCTGGAGGGCTGCCTGCAGGTGAGAGGCCGGGAGGGCATGGCCGTTCGGATGTGCGCTTGGACCTGGATGCATGCTTGCATTTGGATTTGTGTGGGATTGGGATTTATGCATGCATGCACGGACTCGGTATGTGTGTCTATATTTTCGTATGTGTGTATCATTGTATGTATATGCAGACGTGTGTGTGTGTGGCTCCCTCGTGTGTACGGCGCATTAGTTTCCTGGAAAGTGGCGGCATTAGCAGGCTGTATTTGTGTTAATTTGTGAGTCTAATTAGCTTATATCATGTGCTGTTAGATGCTAATGTGTGTTTACCAAAGCCAGAAGGACAGGGAGGGAAGGTGCCTGCATGCGTATGTATGTGTCCGTCGTGTGTCCGT
>NW_027213049.1:2500-15000 GCF_042767895.1 Penaeus vannamei | reverse complement strand
TCTTCTCTCCCCATCTCTCTCCTTCTCTCCGTGTCTCTCTCACCCTCTCTCCCATCTCTCTCTCTCACCCTCTCTCCCATCTCTCTCACATCTCTCTCTCCCACCCTCTCTCCCATCTCTCTCTCACCCCTCTCTCCCCATCTCTCTCTCACCCTCTCTCCCATCTCTCTCTCACCCTCTCTCCCATCTCTCCCTCCCCCTCTCCGCATCTCTCTCTCTTCCCTCTCCCATCTCTCTCTCTCTGTCTCTCCCATCTCTCTCTCTCACCATCTCTCCCATCTCTCTCTCACCATCTCTCGCATCTCTCTCTCTCCATATCTCTCCCATCTCTCTCTCTCACCATCTCTCCCTCTCACCATCTCTCCCATCTCTCTCTCTCTCTCTCTCTCTCTCTCTCTCTCTCTCTCTCTCTCTCTCTCTCTCTCTCTCTCTCTCTCTCTCTCTCTCTCTCTCTCTCTCTTTCTTTCTTTCTTTCTCTCCCCTCTCTCTCTCTTTCTTTCCTCCAAATTTCTCTCTTTCTTTCTCTCCCATCTCTCTTCTTTCTTCCTTTCTCTCTCCCATCTCTCTCTTTCTTACCTTCTCTCTCCCATCTCTTTCTCTCTTTCTTTCCTTTCTCTCCCATCTCTCTCTCTTTCTTTCCTTTCTCCTCCACCTCTCTCTCTCTTCTTTCCCCTTCTCTCCCATCTCTCTCTTTCTTTCTTTCTCTCTCCCCATCTCTCTCTCTTTCTTTCCTTTCTCTCCCATCTCTCTCTTTCTTTCCTTTCTCTGTCATCTCTCTCTTTCTTTCCTTTCTCTCCCATCTCTCTCTCTTTCTTTCTTTCTCTCCCATCTCTCTCTCTTTCTTTCCTTTCTCTCCCACTCTCTCTCTCTCTTTCTTTCCTTTCTCTCCCCTCTCTCTCTCTTTCTTTCCTTTCTCTCCCATCTCTCTCTCTTTCTTTCCTTTCTCTCCCATCTCTCTCTCTTTCTTTCCTTTCTCTCCCATCTCTCTCTCTTTCTTTCCTTTCTCTCCCATCTCTCTCTTTCTTTCCTTTCTCTCCCATCTCTCTCTCTTTCTTTCCTTCGTCTCCTCCATCTCTCTCCTCTTTCTTTCCTTTCTCTCCATCTCTCTCTCTTTCTTTCCCATTTCTCTTCATCTCTCTCTCTTTCTTTCCTTTCTCTCCATCTCTCTCTCACCCTCTCTCCCATCTCTCTCTCACCCCTCTCTCTCCCATCTCTCTCTCTCTTTCATCTCTCTGTCTCTCTCTCTCACCATCTCTCCCATCTCTCTCTCTGCCATTCATCCCTCTCTCTCCTCTCTTCCATCTCTCTCTCTCTTCTCACACCATCTCTCCATCATCTCTCTCTCACCATCTCTCACATCTCTCTCTCTCACCATCTCTCCCATCTCTCTCTCTCCACCATCTCTCTCCCATCTCTCTCTCTCTCTCTTTCTCTCCCATCTCTCTCTCTCTCTTTCTCTCCCATCTCTCTCTCTCTCTTTCTCTCCCATCTCTCTCTCTTTCTTTCCCTCCCATTCTCTCTTTCTTTCCTTTCTCTCCCATCTCTCTCTCTTTCTTTCCTTTCTCTCCCATCTCTCTCTCTTTCTTTCCTTTCTCTCCCATCTCTCTCTCTTTCTTTCCTTTCTCTCCCATCTCTTTCTCTTTCTTTCCTTTCTCTCCCACCTCTCTCTCTTTCTTTCCTTTCTCTCCCATGTCTCTCTCTTTCATTCCTTTCTCTCCCATCTCTCTCTCTTTCTTTCCTTTCTCTCCCATCTCTCTCTCTCTTTCTTTCTTTCTCTCCATCTCTCTTTCTCTTTCCTTTCTCCCCATCTCTCTCTCTCTTTCTTTTCCTTTCTCTCCCATCTCTCTCTCTTTCTTCCTTTCTCTCCCATCTCTCTTTCCTTCTCCATGTCTCTCTCTCTTTCTTTCCTTTCTCTCCCATCTCTCTCTCTCTTTCTTTCCCTTTTCTCTCCCATCTCTCTCTCTCTCTTTCTTTCCTTTCTCTCCCATCTCTCTCTCTTTCTTTCCTTTCTCTCCCATCTCTCTCTCTTTCTTTCCATTTTTCTCTCCCCATGCCTCTCTCTCTTTCTTTCCTTTCTCTCCATCTCTCTCTCTTTCTTTCCTTTCTCTCCATCTCTCTCGTCTCTTTCTTCTCTCCCATCTCTCTCTCTTTTCTTCCTTTTCTCTCCCCGATCTCTCTCTCTTTCTTTCCTTTCTGAGCTCCCATGCTCTCTACTCTTTCTTTTCCTTTCTCTCTCTCTCTCTCTCTTTCTTTCATTTCTCTCCCATCTCTCTCTCTTTCTTTCCTTTCTCTCTATCTCTCTTTCTTTCCTTTCTCTCCCATCTCTCTCTCTTTCTTTCCTTGTCCATCTCTCTCTTTCTTTCCTTTCTCCATCTCTCTCTTTCTCCTTTCTCTCCATCTCTCTCTCTTTCTTTCCTTTCTCTCATCTCTCTCTCCCCCTCTCTCCCATCTCTCTCTCACCCTCTCTCCCATCTCTCTCTCACCATCTCTCCCATCTCTCTCTCTCACCATCTCTCCCATCTCTCTCTCTCTACCATCTTCTCCATCTCTCTCTCTCACCATCTCTCTCTCTCTCCTTATCTCTCCCCATCTCTCTCTCTCACCCCATCTCTCCCCATCTCTCTCTCTCACCATCTCTCCATCATCTCTCTCTCACCATCTCTCCATCATCTCTCTCTCTCTCTTTCTCTCCCATCTCTCTCTCTCTCTCTCTTTCTCTCCCTCCTTCTCTCTCTCTTTCTCTCCCCATCTCTCTCTCTCTTCTTTCCCTCCCATTCTCTCTCTTTCCCTTTCTCTCCCATCTCTCTCTTTCTTCCCCCTTTCTCTGTCTCTCTCTTCCTTTCCTTTCTCTCCCATCTCTCTCTCTTTTAACACCTCTTGTCTCCCATCTCTCTCTTTCTTTCCTTTCTCTCCCATCTCTCTCTCTTTCTTTCCTTTCTCTCCCATCTCTCTCTCTTTCTTTCCTTTCTCTCCCATCTCTCTCTCTTTCTTTCCTTTCTCTCCCATCTCTCTCTCTTTCTTTCCTTTCTCTCCCATCTCTCTCTCTTTCTTTCCTTTCTCTCCCATCTCTCTCTCTTTCTTTCCTTTCTCTCCCATCTCTCTCTCTTTCTTTCCCTTTCTCCCATCGCTCTTTTCCCTTTCTCTCCATCTCTCTCTTTCTTTTCCTTTTTCTCCCATCTCTTTCCTTTCTCTCCCCATCTCTCTCTCTTCCTTTCCTTTCTCTCCCCTCTCTCTTCCCTTTCTCTCCCATCTCTCTCTCTTTCTTTCCTTTCTCTCCCATCTCTCTCTCTTTCTTTCCTTTCTCTCCCATCTCTCTCTCTTTCTTTCCTTTCTCTCCCATCTCTCTCTCTTTCTTTCCTTTCTCTCCCATCTCTCTCTCTTTCTTTCCTTTCTCTCCATCTCTCTCTCTTTCTTTCCTTTCTCTCCCATCTCTCTCTCTTTCTTTCCTTTCCCTCTCCCCATCTCTCTCTCTTTCTTTCCTTTCTCTCCCATCTCTCTCTCTCTTTCTCTTTCTCTCCCCGTCTCTCTCTTTCTTTCCTTTCTTTCCGATCTCTCTCTTTCTTTTTTTTCTCTCCCATCTCTCTCTCTTTCTTTCGTTTCTCTCACATCTCTCTCTCTTTCTTTCTCTCCCATCTCTTTCTCTTTCTCTCTCTCTCTCTCTCTCTCTCTCTCTCTCTCTCTCTCTCTCTCTCTCTCTCTTTCCCCCTCTCTCTCTCTCTCTCTCTCTCTCTCTCTCTCTCTCTCCCTGTCTCTCTCTTCTGCTCTTCCCTCCTCTTCGACCCTCTCCCCTTTCTCCTTCACTCCCCTCTCGCCTCACTTCTCCTATTTCTCTCCACCCCTTTTCTTCAGTCTTCACTCTTACTCTCTCCTGTCTATACGCTTTCCCGTGGCTTCAGTGTTCGCGTTTTTGTACTTTGTAGTATTGCTTGTGTGTCAGGGTACGCGGTGCCTTTCCACGGATATCTGGTGACGAGAGAGAGAGAGAGAGAGAGAGAGAGAGAGAGAGAGAGAGAGAGAGAGAGAGAGAGAGGGAGAGAGAGAGAGAGAGAGAGAGAGAGAGAGAGACAGAGAGGGAGAGGGAGAGGGAGAGGGAGAGGGAGAGGGAGAGGGAGAGGGAGAGGGAGAGTTAGAGGGAGAGTTAGAGGGAGAGGGAAGGGGGATGAAGAGGAAAAGAGAGAGAATGAATGTGTTTTATAATTTTTAGTTAATACCTATGCATACAAGTGTAATTTTCTATACGCTAACATCTGCTTCATAATACCAGCAGATAGATTTATGTTCATATTCTTAAGTCATCCGTAGTCGTTCGAATGAATACCTAAGTATATCAAATATTCTGCGAGCGCTTGTGATTCCAAGTGCTTTAGGGTTGAACGAACGTCTCCCATCCTACGTGCGTGCTCCGTGCATCGCAAAGTACGTTAAAGGTGAAGTCGTTTCAGCGGAGAATTTGGATCCGCGTACGCAAGCTTTGTCAGTGATAGTGATGGAGAGATGTCGCAGCCGTAACAGAAGGAAGATGGTTTGGCACGGAGAAATGACGCTTTCTCGCCTCCGGACTTAAGTTTGTGTGAACAAGTTATGAATTTGAAAGTTGTTCATCCCCGAAGAGGCCTTTCCCGGCACGGGTTCGAGTCCCTCGACGTAACAGGAACTTCCGGTTAAGGAGCATTGCTGACGTCTCCAAACCCGAGCCTCAAAGCGCGGTCTGACGTCGACCTTGAAGCAGGACAAGTACTGGAGGAGAGGGTCAAGTGCGAGGCGTAGTGGGCACGCCACCGCGGCGTCCGTGTCGCCTCCGTCACACCTGCAGAACTCGTCCCGAAGGACAGGGTACCGTGGGAAGCGGCCTGCCCGACGTTTGCGCGCGCGCGCACGCACAAGCACGCACGCACGCACCTGTACACACACACACATTTATAATTTTGTTTCGAAATGTACAAATTTAATTATAACAATTTTCCTCCCCCTCCTCTGCTCTAAAGCGGGCAGTGTTTAGTTGGAGGAGGGATGTGAAAGCTCCACATAAAAAATTGCAGGCCACACGCCCACCCGCCCCCCGCCCCCCTGCCATTCGTTCTCGTCATGCAGACCCCCCCCCCCTCTTCCTACCCTCACCTCACATACTGTACACTTCCGGGGGGGGGGGGTATCACACACTTATCAGCTTGTATCATTAAGTTCCACTGCATTACTCCACTGCGTTCGGCGCCCGTATTAATGATCCTTTTGTTTTTTTTGATCGCCTGGCTTTCTTCCTCGTCTTAATCTTATCTTTTATTTTATTTCGTCTCTTTGTCTTTCTCCTCTCTCCGTGTTTCACTTCTCTGTTTATTATTCTATCCATCTCGCTCACCTCACCCGCTGCTTTCCCTCTCGCTTTCCTCGGCGCGGCACTTCCTTTCTTTGTCTCCTTTCACCGGCGGAGCCTTTGTTCGTCGTCGCGGCGGTCCAGTTATTAAAGCAAACCCTCCCCGTGCATAAGCTCTGTTATCGACCACTTCCAAGCTTGTTCAGGTCGTGATTGCTTGTTCGAGCTCGGATGGCTTGTGTGTTTTCGCTTGTTCTTTTGCCTGTTCTTGCGTTGCTTCGTGCTTCGCTTCGGTCTCGGGGTCGTCTCGCAGGCTTCGGTTGCCGTGAGATACAGCCTTGCTTTGCGTGGTCGAGGCGGCGGTTGGGATTCGAAACATTTTCCCCGAAATTAGTTCTGCAGGAGCGAGTGGTTGTGAGATGCAGGCGTTTTGTCGCGCTAGTTCTCTACAAAGAGCCAACGATTGAAAAGGGTTTTAAAAACACTGGCCAGCCCAAGAATCAGCGCTCCCATTGGTTATGAGCATTCAAGGCATAACCTCTCATTTGAAAGTCATTTGAGCGAAACGACTAAAACTATGTAAAGTGTTTTGGCTCATTTGCTGTTTGCTTCAGGCAGACAACGATAAGCATTCAGGGCATTTTTCCCTATCTGTTGCCCGCTGTGCCTTAGTTTCCTTAATCTGTCCGCGTCCCCAGCTGTTTTTGCTCGTCACACTCGCTCACGCCTCCAGAGTCCGGTAATACCTGCAACTTATCACGGCCGGAGCTGTGTTGGCTGCGTTGTCGCTTCTTAATCGGTCTTTCACTCTTTGTCTTCTCTCGTCTCAGCAGTGACCCCCCCCCCCCGCGCATGCGTTACGGGTACACTTTTTGTGCTCTCCTTTTTCTGCATCCTCTCCTCGTACTACTTTTTTGTTTCTTCATTTAGATTGTCGCTTCGTCTTTATTTGTTTTTCCCCTTTCATCACTTCTCTTTGTGTGTATGTTTGTTTGTTTGTGTGTAGGTGTTTTCATGATTATGTTTTTTGTTTAAGCTACACATAACTGCATGTGCGCGTGCGTGTGAATGTATGTATAGATATGCCGAGTGTGTAAACTAGACGTTTTTTCCCTTCTCCCTGCAGCTTTATCTCGCATTCGCTCCAGTATGTCAGTGTCCTACTTCGCCCTCATTGGTCCTCGCCTCCTGGGCTGCGTTTGCCTGGGCCGAGGATCCCGCCCCTCTCTGCTTGTTGGGCGGCATTTGTCGTATTGTCACTATTAACGTTATCATGTGAAGAATACCTTCCGTATATGTGTGATATGAGGATGAGGATTTGCAGTAAGTGATGGTCGGTGGAGATGAGAGTTTGAAAGATAAAGTTATTATAATAGAACAGGATGACACGTAGAAAAAAGTACTATAAAAGTGATTGAAATAGATCTAATGCGTGATGGAAAGGGACAGACGAGGAAAGGATTTAGCAGGAAAGGAGATACGATGACCCAGTGACCCTGACCGCAGCTTCCGAAGCAGCGGGCGCAACGGATCACGAGCCGGGGCGGGGGGGGGGGGGGGGGTGGACGCCCAATCAGGGTTAGTACTGGATGCTGTTCTGGCCTCAGGGATCGCGAGATGCTCTTATCTGCTAACGCCCATGACGTCACAGAGGGGGTGCTTTAGGGAACGGCTCACCAATAAGGACCCGCCGATCTGGTGCTCAAGGTTGGTGTTTGAGGATGTGCTTTGTGGCTGCCGTGGTTGCTGAGTCGTGGTTGGGAGGAAGGAATGTGTTGAGGCGTTTCACTTGGTCGAGGTATGAACCTGGCGAGCGATTCAAAAATCAGGTGAGTGTAAAAGAGGCATCACTGGTATCATCAGTTGAATAGAGGTTTGAGAATGATTTATGCCTCTGCCATTCAGGATAACGAACCTTGGAAACAAAAACAAAATGGGTTGCCGTTTATATCTTTACTGCGGTTTGACTCTTTAAACAGACACACTGCCCTGGGAATTATGCACGCACGCTCTTCCGGCTCTCAACCATATGTCGCCGTGAGCGTGGGAGAACCGAAAAGAAAACACCTGATGAAAACTACCAAAGGGAAGCATTATTGTTGATCCTGCGGGGACAGTGACCCGGCGAGGACGAGCATTCGCATCCCGACGGGAGCGACGCTGCTGGGGGTGGGAAATGGGGGGAGGGGGGAGGCACGAGTCTGCTTGGTGAATAGCAATGCTCCCCCCCCCCCCGCCCCACTCTCCTTCGCCCACCCGTGTCTGGAAGCGGGTGGAAAGGAGTAAACGCGGCCCTGTTGGTCGTGGTCCTTGGTGGCATGAATGGTATCGCGGAGGGACCCTTCAGGAGGCACGCGTACATTCATGATTGCAGATTCATGCCGCTCTGACGCAGGAAACTTTGTACACGCGTTCGCCGAGTTGTACAAACTAAAGCACTTGTATCATTCATGTTCACATGCAATGCATGCATAGTTGATATATTTACATGAAAGCATAATCAGAACGATCAGTACAAGTGTATGCATACGCGAGTGAGGCGGGTTTTTGAACAAGCACGCGTGCACACACACACACACACACACACACACACACACACACACACACACACACACACACACACACACACACACACACACACACACACACACACACACACACACGCCACACATATACACACGCACACACACACACACACACACACACACATATACACTCGCACACACACACACACACACACACACACACACACACACACACACACACACACGCGCGCACACACACACACACACACACACACACACACACACACACACACACACACACACACACACACACACACACACACACATTCATTCATTCAATTAAAGGTTTACACAAGATAGAATCATAGGCACGTGTTTGACTCGACTTATCAACGTTTGTGGAAGGTTAAACATGGGCGTGCGTCCCCCGGGGGATTTCGCGGAGGGGGGGGGGGGGTAGCAGACGGGGGCTGATTCCCCGGAGGGAGGAAGTTTTGCCGAAGAAATCACTGGATGAAAGGAAGGCAAAGACTGACGCTCAGGAGGCGGGCGAAGAAAGGAGTAATGGAGGCGAAGTAGCACTGAAAAGAAAAGGAAAAGGAGAAAAATCATAATATCGATTGATGGATTGAGGAACAGAAGCACCTCGAGGACGAGATAGTTCTCCTCTGGGCTCCCCCTCCCCTCCAGCTCCCCGGTGCCCCCCTTCCCCTTTGACACTGTACACCTCTCCTCTCGCGGCCTGCGTCGTGACTATTATTCTGGCAGGGACACCCCCTCCATGCCCCTCCCCGCCTCCCTCGCCTCCTCCTCCTCCCCCCTCTCTCTCTCTCTCTCTCTCCTTTTCTCCTTCTCTTTTTCCCTTGTCGTTGTTGTTGTTATTCATTTTCTTTTTTTTTCTTTTTCTTCTTCTCTCCTCCTCCTCCTCTTCATCATGATCACCGTCACATTGTTATTCTTAGACTTACTCTTTTGTGTCTCTCCTTTTTCTTGCCTTTTTTTTCATATTCTCACTCTTCCTCCACCTCATCTTCTCCTCCTCCTCCTCCCTTCCCTCCTCTTCCTTATCCTCTTCCTCGTCCTCATTCTCATCCAGCCTCATCTCTTCATCTTCCCTCTCTCTCCACTTCCCCCTTTCCTCCTCCTTCTTCTCCTCCCTCGTCCTCCTACTTTTCCTCTTCTTCCTGCTTCTTCCCCTCTCCTACTCTCCCTTCCCCCTCCTCCCTTTCTCTTCCTCCTCCACCCCCTTCCCCTTCCTCTTACTTCCTTCCCCTTCCGCCTCCTCACCATTCTTACCTCAGTTCTTAGCCTTCGCTTTGACTTTCATTTGTTTCTTCTCCCTTCCCTTTTTTATACCCCTTCCCTCCCCCTCTCCCCGCCCTTCCCTCCCCCTCTCCCCGCGCATCCCGCCCATCCCTCAGCGTGTGTTGATGAATCAAAACCGCCTGAAGTGGGCGGGCAATTTACAGTATGTAAGACAAGTGGCTGAGCTAAGGCGGGCGGAGGAAGGGAGGAGGAAGAGCGGTCCAAGGAGGGAGGGAGAGAGGGTGGAAGCTGGGAACGGAAAGAGAGGAGAAGGAAGGAGGAAGAGCGAAGGAGATGAGTGATGGAGGAAAGGAGGGAGAGAGAGCGAAAGAAAGAACGAAGGGAAGGGAAGAAGGAAAGAAAGGAAGGAAATAGAGAGAGAAAGCATGTGTGGGCGTCGATGTTGAAATCTGGAAAGAGAGAAGATGAACATAGAGGACACCGAAAATAATGAAAGGGAATAAAGTGCAGAAAATGATGCATGAAGATAGGAAGAAACAATGATGAAGGTTCCGAGAGAGAACAGAGACAACTCGGAAAGGGAGAGAGAGGGAAAGGAGCCGAGGCAGAAGGATAATGACGCGAGGAGATCGGTTAATGTGATTTGATTGTTGGCGAAGGAGAGGCGAGAGGACCGGCCGGTGCTTGTTGCTGCAACGGTGGCAGGGGAAGGGGACGGAGAGGGAGAAAGGAGGAGGTATTAGGAGAGAGAGAAAGAGGCGGAGAGAAGAGAAGGGATATGAAATTCGAAATGGAACAAACGCCAGAGGAAATGATATTTTGATATCCATTTACCGCGTGTGTCCCTCTGCCAGGCGAAACCGGCTCCAGTAAGTGGCCGTCCCTTTGGAATTGGATTATAATTTAGCAATTAACATAGTTTGGCTTATTGTTGTCACACGCGAACGCTCAACAAGGTTGTTTTTGTTTGTCCTACACACCACACGCACGGTCGCACAACAAACATACACACGAACCAACCTGAGCAGTCACACACACGAGCGCGCACGAACACACACGCGCACACACACGCGCTCGCGCGCTCACACACACATACACGCACACACACGCGCGCGCACTTACACACACACACACACACACACACACACACACACACACACACACACACACACACACACACACACACACACACACACACACACACACACACACACACACACACACCCGGTACATACATTCACATACATAGATACACAAACTCTCTGTCTCTCTCTCTGTCTCTCTCTCTCTCTCTCTCTCTCTCTCTCTCTCTCTCTCTCTCTCTCTCTCTCTCTCTCTCTCTCTCTCTCTCTCTCTCTCTCTCTCTCTCATTCACACTCCCGCTGCCGTTTACACTTACAGGCACTTAGTTGTCATCCATCAGTGATAAGGATCTTTAAGAAGGCTTTTCTAACCACGTTTTTCTCTTCCTTGCAGGTGCGTGGGGCTGTAACGGCGCCAGACCAGAGGTGGACGTACGTATGTTGCCATTTCATGATGATGGCATTACTCCCCGAGTTATTAGTTCCTTTTATGTGATTAAACGAGTGTACAGTATTTTCAGTGTTTAAAAAAATGGATAACGAGACAGGTAAACACACTAAACACAGAAGGGGATTTGAGGGGAAAAGACGAGGACAGTTAGAGGCAGAGCGCAGGAGAGCGAGAGGCGGACAGACACACGAGACAAACGAGGTCCAATAAGGAGTGCGAATGGGGGGGGGGGGGTTCGGTCGGGCGTATTTCACCGTAGAGTTATCGGGCTCTCCATCTCGCCCGTGGAAGGAAAAAATGAAAGGGGAGGAAAAAAGAGAAGGAAGAACATCGTGTTGAAATTCTTCCCTTGATTGGAGTTTAAGAGCAGGGATTCGATGGGGAGATAATCTTTAGGCAAACATATTGATCACATGGAAGGAGAACAAAGAAAAGAAGAGACAGACAGACAGAGAGATTCAAAACATTCAAAAAGTTATAGAGAAATTGATACGAATAGGTATTTGAATATATGAAGGTAGAGAGAGCGAGACAGGCCGAGGCAGAACCAGGCCAGCAAGAAGACACGAGGCAGACGCAGAACGCCCCCCTGCTTTCAGGATGTCCGCGCGCGCCGTCGGCACAGTAGCATGTAAACAAAACAAGTAAACAAACACCGAGAAATAGAGGAATTAGATCACGGGTCGCTTTTTTGCGAGGCAGTTAATGGCGGCCGCGGAATGCGGTCTCCCTCCGCGGAAGAAGTGGGGGACGCTTAAGATGTTCGCGAGGCCTGGTGTTGGCTCCTCGCTCGGCTTGGCGGCGGCGGAGGTGTGCGAGAAGACGCTGAATTAATGCCTGCTCGTGAATTATTCATCCGCGCCCACGAGCCCGCACGCCCTTGCTCACGGACGCGCGCAAGCAGTCTGACCGCGCGCATTTTTCTTGCATTTTTATGGGCCGCTGAACCAACATTTCCGAAATGCTGAAGAGCTGCCGATCGGATGACGTCTAGAGTTACCGCTTGGCAGCTCGCACTACGTTCGCGCGATGGATCTGCGGCAAGTGCAGCGATCTTGCGCCGGATTGCAGCGGCGCTGAATGCGTTCGTTCCGCCGGAAGCCCCGTCGGCGGAGAGCGGATCTCGGCGCTTCGTTAACACCGAGGAAAACGCGCGAACGCAATGCAGCCCGACTCGGGCGAGAGAGCGCCGTGATTTAGTGCCCGTTCGGAGTAATTTACCGTCGTGATTTGGCTTTATGTGGCACTTAAGGTCCCCTTCCCTTAGTCCTCCTTCCCCCCCCTTCCCCTTCCCCTTCCCCTTCCCCTTCCCCTCCTCCTTACTCCCCCGCCCTCCATCGGGGGATGGGCGTGTACGGACGTTACTCGCCGGGAGTTTAATTTGTTTAAAACAAATCCCGGCGACCATTCAATCAGGCGGACGCCGCTGTTTAGGTCCTGGCGGGAGTTTCGCTTGTATCGTGTGGGGGAATTTTTTGCCGAGTCCCTTAGATTTTTACGGCCCCTACGGGTCACGGCTGGCGGAGGAGGGGTCGGCCAGGGTCATCTCGGGGTCGGCCAGGGCCATCTCGGTGTTCTTGAGGCTTCCCTTTGTCTTCCGCCTGAGACGCCCACGCCGATTGCACAAACTTGGATCGTAATTTGTCGGAGGTACGTTGGGTACTATTGATTTCTGTTCGCTTGTGCCGCGGCGATCGTTCGACGGGCTGCTTCCCTTGCCTTTGCTTGCGCTTGGCGGACAGGGCTGGTTTAGGGACCTGAGGGCGGGAGGGCAGAGTATAGCTGCGTTTTTTTTTTTTTTATACTGCATTACCAAAGTGTATCGTGATCCTCCCCCCGATCCCCCAAGATAATGCTCATCAGAA
>NW_027213048.1:22500-25000 GCF_042767895.1 Penaeus vannamei | reverse complement strand
ACACACACACACACACACACACACACACACACACACACATATATATATATATATATATATATATATATATATACATATATATATACGCATATATACATATACATACATACATATATATATATATATATATATATATATATATATATATATATATATATATATATATATGTATATATATATGTGTGCGTGTGTGTATGTGTGTAACTGTAATGTGTGGGTGTGTGTGTGTGTGTGTGTGTATATGTGTGTGTCTGTGCGTGTTTGTGTGTGCTTGTGTGTATGTGTGTGCTTGTGTCTGTGTATGTGTGTGTGTGCGTGTGTGTGTGCGTGTGCGTGTTTGTCTGTGTGTGTGTGTGTGTGTGTGTGCTTGTGTGTATATGTGTGTGACCTTGTGTATCTGTTAGTGTGTGTTTGTCTGTGTGTGTGCTTGTGTGTGTGTGTGTGTGTGTGTGTGCGTGTGTATGTGTGTGTGGATTGGGATTGGGTAATGGAATATGAGGAAGGGGGAATAGGGAATAGGACTAGAAAATGACAATTGCAGGAGAGGATAGGGGACGGAAGGGGGGGAGGGGAGGGGAGGGGAGTCTTTGACGGAGTTCTTTGCACTCCGCTGAACATTCTCTTGGCTTGGTGGTGTGTGAAGGACACTTTTGCGAAGGATTTTGAAGGCTGTGTGGCCTGTGTGTGTGTGTCTTTTCTCTTTTTAGCATCTTTTTAGACCTACCTTTTCTCTCTCGTTCAGTAGCTCTTCTTTGTTATTTTTTTTCATTTCTGTTATTGTTTTCATTTTTCCTCTACGTCTCATTACTTAAACTTATCTCCTCTTTGTCTCCTCCTTTCTTATTATCTTTCTCTCTGCATTAATTCCAGTGACATATTTTTTCCGCTATTGTTGGTTTTTGACGTAATTATTCCACTAATTTCATTTCACTGATTCATTTGGCCTGTAAAGATTTATATTCACATACCAATCAATACACGAATATCAACTGCATTCAAATTCTTATTATTTGTTTGTCGTTGCAATTATTATTTGTTATCTGCCAATATCAGATTTTATTACGTGTTGAAACCTATGGTTAATAGTATTTTTTTATCATTTGATTTGATATATACTAAATTTAATTTTATATATATATATATATATATATATATATATATATATATATATATATATATATATATATATAATTTCTTATTATGAAATAGAACTATATTTAGTTTGAATATTAAGGATTTCATTTTCCTTGTAAACTCAGCAAGCGCCGCGCATGAGAAAGCTAATATCATACTTAATCTAATTGCATCTCGACATATCATTGCACCGGGGAGAACAAACAAGTAAACAGAGCACGCAAACAAGTAAACAGTCTTAGACAAGAATTAGACGAAGAAACGAGGGGAGAAAAAGGGAGAAGAAAATGAGAGAGTGAGGGGAGGAAATCCAGAATGAATCGAGGCCAAAATCGGGGATTAAGTCACTCAGTTCGATGGATTGTGGAAGGGGGGAAGGGGGGGAGGGGGAAGGGACGGGGACGAGAGATGAGTCGCCTGGGGAGGGGGAGGGGGGGGGGTTGGGAGGGAGTGGAGGGAGGGGGAGGGTTACCAAATCCATTGCTACAGCCCCTCCTTCGGAAATTCCCCTCACAGTCTCCCTCCTCTTCTTCCTTTTCTCCCCTCTTCCTACCCCATTCGTCTCCCTCTCCTCCCCTCCTATCCCATTCCCTTATCCTTTTCTAGGACCCATCCTTTTTACCGCTCCCTCTACTCCCTTCCCCTCCTCTCACTTACCCCCCCCCCTGTCGATTTCCCCTCCCCCTGCCCTGTCCCCTTTTTCTTACTTTCTCATCCCCCTCCCCCCACTTTTCCCCTCTCCCTCTCCTCCCCCTTTTCCTCTCTCCCTTCCCTTCCTTCCCGTCCTCACACTTTCCCTTACCCTACCACCTTCTCCTCCTGACCCCTCCCCTTCCCCCTCCTCCCTCCCCTTTCCTCCCTTTCCCCCTCCCCATCCTCCCACACCCCTCCCCCTCCCCCGCATCCCATCTCCCTCCCTTCCTCCCACACCCCCTCCCCTTCCCCCCCCCCTCCTCCCACATCTCATCTCCCTCCCCTTCCTCCCCCCCCTCCCCTTCCCCCCCCTCCTCCCACATCTCATCTCCCTCCCCTTCCTCCCCCCCCCCTCCTGACCCTATTTCCATCACGGGCCCAATTTGATGGCGACAGAGATAGACCTCGAATTTCCACATGATTCCAGCCAAGATTGATTGCGTGTGCGGGTGAGTGGCTGGTGTTAGTGGTGTGATATGAGGCGGATGGTATGCTGGGTATGAGGTGGTGCGGGTATGATGGCGGGGTTTGGTAGGGTGTTGTTTGGGGATGTGGTATGAGGAGAGTATACTATGGTATTAGGGGGTTAGTTTGATGCTATGGTGTGTGTGGTATATGGGTGTGGGATGGAGAGACTATGTTGGGCGTGAGTCAAGGTCTGTGTTATGATGTG
>NW_027213047.1:80000-87500 GCF_042767895.1 Penaeus vannamei | reverse complement strand
TCCGAGATCGCCTCTCGGTGTACTGTGTTCACCCCATGCAGTGTCTTGTGCTATTCTGGCTATTTCAGCTTACGGAAATCTAAGCTATTGAGAGAGAAAAAAAGATCTTGAGCTCTAAAATTCCCGGGTCATCAAGAGTGGAAAGCGTTCTTTCCAGTGATTATTCATCATGCTTAGTAAACAGTGTTACAAAGTAAATGCGATTTAACTGCTTAAAATTGCTTTCAAGTTGTCTAAAAATTTTTCCGTCCGCTAATCTCCTTTTAATACGTTGTGCGACAAGCCTATCAAATCACTTTCAACCACACTTTCCTTTGCCTATAACGATCATACAATAACCAAAAAAGCGAGATTTCAGAGATATAACAAGCACTTTTTAAAATTTTAACGCGATGTACATCAAGTAGAACCATCATAAAGGTTTTCATTTCATCCTTACCTCATGTGCATATCCATAACAGCTACCTAATTGTTTTTTTTTTTCCTTTCTTTCTTTCTGCCTAATCATATTACTATTCTTATTTCAGCTGTTTTACCTGATTTCAATATTATTTTTGACATATGAAGTTTGTTTACCCTATGTAATGTTTTTCAGTGTATACTATGTGTATTGGTCATACAGTTGACTTTGCTGGATACATAACGTTACCATGTAGTCCTTAAAGTAAAAAAAACAAAAAAAACAAAAAAATGAAGTAATGAGAAATGAACAATGGCGTTATCCAATGTGTGGTTTTATCTCCATGTTGTGTACTGCTTGCTTATGTGGCAACGATTTTCATTTCATAGATATGTTGACTTGATACCATCAGATTAATTTCATGTGGGTGATTCTTTGCTCTTTGCCATATATAGCGAATGGTGTGGTCTATAATTAATAATACATGATGTTTGGTAAAAGAGAAAAAATAAAGCATTGTGGTGTCGCTACATTTTTCAAGAAAAAATAATACTAAAAATAGATTTGAGTGGATTAAAGTTCGCTTACTCCAATTACACAAAGGATACAACTTAACCTCGGTAAATTTGGGGAAAAAACAGACAAACATCAATTTATACAAAAGGAAATGAATACCACGTTCTTTTTAAAGAATAGACCCGCATGGCAATAAAGGCGAAAGCTTATACTACAACGAATGCGTAAAATAAGTTTCGACGATAGACCGAGAACTCTGTCACGAGGCTATTAATAGACTGAGCTGAGCCACGTGACCAGGGGTTCAGCAGCCCAGGCATTCTAGGCTACGAGCAAGTGGGCTATCTGACACTGAGTTCGTTTCATCTTACTTAGCCATAGCAAAAGTGCGTATCATTTGAAGAAGAAATGATTAGGTATAGTTCAGATAATTAAATGTGAATGGTAAATTGGAATTCAAGTTTACTTCTATATATAGGGGGGAATATAACGGTTATTTAAGAGGTGGTACGAGTTCTCTAACAGGTCATTATACCGTAATTACCTTACGCAAATGGGCCTTTTATCTCCTTTTTTGGGGGGGGGGGAAATAAGGAAGAGAGAGGAAATAATATCTATTAGGGTTCAGACTTCACTTCTCTTTTCTCTAATAAAGGAAAACAAGTAATCTTTAGAAATGTCTAGATAATAGAAGAATAAATTCTTGACATATTTCCTTGAGACTCAATGCCAAGACTGTAACATACACCTTTAAACCAGTCATCAATTGTCTTTAGAAAAAAAGGGGGCTACAAAATGAAAATGATACAGGAAGAACAGAAGAAGAGAGAGATGCAAACAAAGCGAGAAGGAGGAGGAGGAGAGGGAGGAGGAGGAGGAAGGAGGAGGGAGGAGGAGGAGGAGGAGGAGGAGGAGGAGGAGGAGGAGGAGGAGGAGGAGGAGGAGGAGGAGGAAGAAGAGGAGGGAGAGAGGGAGAGAGAGGAGAGGGAGCGGCTAAGGCCAGGGCGGAGAATAATCGCGGGGGAGGGAGACCAGGAAGGAGGGACAACAGGACAGAGGTTGACCAGCTAATTTTCCTGCAGAGTGTCACCTATGGTTAAAGGGTTACAGGGGGAGAGTGGGAGACGAGGGGGGACTTTTCCGAGCCACCACTTCCGGAACCATTTTAGACCTACAGTGGTGACGCCTTGTTCTTTTTTTTTTTTTTTTTTTTTTTTTTTTTTTTTTTGAATTTGTAGCTTTTTCTTAGATGTCATTGTTTATATATTTACAAATTTATAAAATTCTTTTGAAGACGTCAGGATGGAATGTGAGTCAGAAGTATTGTTACTTTCTGTATGATTAATTTGTAATTTACCCCCTTTTTACTGTTTCCCTGGTTTCTTTGTCTCATTTACTGGACATTTATTTTACCTAAACATTTGTGAATCATTCTGAAAGAGGATTTAAGTGTTGTAACAAAAGCAAAGGTAGTCGAGAGTTAGGTGTTGTTGGCAGGATCTTGGGGCGTCGGAGGGTCCCGCTCCCTTGACTTACCGTGTCTCTAGGCACTTTTCTCAACAAAGACAAGAAAGAAGAAGAAGAAGTCCAAGAAGACCGAGAAGGCCGAGAAGGTGGAGGACAGCGCCATCCACCTCCGGAGCCCGAGCCGGAGCCCCAGCCGGAACCAAGAGCCAGCTCACCCCGCCGCCGATGACCCTTCAGCTTCCACGGAAGGTTGTGGCGGCGGCCCTGGACGCAGCAGCGCCTCGGCAGCGCGCCCGTAGCCCTGGCCTTTTGCTGTTGGTGTCCCTAGTGTGTATCCGGCAGTAGATGGTTTGCTCAGAGACGACATCGACTGTGCAGTTTACACTAGCTGTAAGTAGCCTGGCGGCGAGGCTCACCCAGCCAGCTCCAGCTCTCTGCTCTTAGCGACTAATGATCTCCCAGCCAGCGTCTGCTGCCACCGGGGAAGGGCGCCGTTTAGCACATATTGAGGAATAGAACAGCCGCCCCAAGCTGGTTCCTGGATCAGAGGGCTCGCGGTTCAGCTCCCGCTTCCCCCCCCCCGCGGCCCGGCAAGCTTAGCGCGGGTGATTCTCTTCCAGCATGCTTCGTAGTTCATTATAATATCCTCTTCTTGAGTCGCTAGAGGCTGTGGCGTTACCAGTGAAACACGCTAGACAAAAGCACACTCTCTGCTAGCTTCCAAAACAACACATTTTTAGCACTTAGCGGGTTGAAAGCTAAAGTCCAGGCCAACCGGGACTTGCCGAGAGCACATCACTGTGACCAAGTTATCCTAGCCCAGGATGCTTTGCTCAGCTTGTGCCTGAAAAGGAAATACATAATCGAGTTCATAGCACAACTTAACATTAAACAGTGTGGATTTTTTCTGCATATCTGAATGTAAGTGGCTTTGCGGGCAACCAGGAGGGACGATGCCAGCGTTTCTGAAATTTCTTGTGATATTCATCTCTGCCTCCTTTCAGAACACGATCAACTTTGTCTCCTTTGCATTTCCCTCTTCAACTTTCGATTCGAGCTTTTCACTTGCCCTTCTTCACTCTTCTGTGTCTTTTGGTAAACAATTGTGTTCTTACTTTTTCTTTTTTGATCTTCTCTCTCTCTTTTTCTCTTTCTTTTGTGTCATGTCTGTCTCTCTCTCTCTGACTCTCTCATGTCCTGTCTGTCTCTCTCTCTCTCTGAATCTTTTGTTTCTCTTGATGTCTCTCTCTCTTTCTCTATAATCTGTCTGTCTTTCTCTCTCTCTCTCTCTCTCTCTTTCAGCAACATGTCTGTACGATATCTCTCATCTCTCTCTGAATGTATTTGATCTCTATTTCTCATCATCATCTCTCTCTCTCTCTGAATATTTGTCTCTATTTCTCTCTCCATCAAACTGTTTCTCTGTATCTGTCTGTCTCTGTCTCTGTCTCTCTTTCCCTTTCTCTCTCTATCTCTCTTTCCCTTTCTCTCTCTCCCTTTTACCATAAATGCACGATAAATTTTCAAGATAATTTACACACTGTCTTACCGGATTTCGTTGCCAAATCTGTATTTTCGTAAGCAGTAGTCATTTTAGATTTTAGTTATTTGAAACTTAATTTTTCAACTCTTTCTTTTGTCTCTGTAATGAGCTGGCATCATCACTGTATTTTCTTTCTGTGTTTTTGATTTTTAAGAACTTAACATTACAGTCGATAGATACGTAGATTCTCTTTGAAATATTGTTTGATTTTGATTTTGCTTCTATATTACTTTTTGAGAAATATATTTATATGGTTTTGTTTCCTTATTTTCGTTCTATTTAAAGTCACCCGAAGTTTTCTAAAAATGCTTAAGAGCGGAACATGATTCAAACTAATAGCTAATTGGGTTTCTGTGCTTTTACTAATTGTACAAAATTATTTTACTTGAATTTACAAAATTTATTTTCATATATAAAATCCTTTGCTGTACATATGTTGCCTATTTATTTTATGCATGAAGTCCACTAGTTGTTTTATTTTTTGTTTTACAAGACCATTCAGGTAAAGATTAAGAATGTTAACGCTTTAATATGAGAAACACAGGGTTAAGGGTCATTGAAATTTGTTAAAACCAGGCAAACCATTGGCCTCCACCTTGCCAGCAACCCCCCACCCGACCACGTGCGCGCGTGCGCTCTCGCTGCCTCGGTCAACTCCGCCCACTCGAGCCGGCCGCCCCGCCAGCTCGCGAGCCGCGTGTTGGCGGAACGCCCATCCGCGCCTCCGCCTCCGCCCGGCTTCAGTGGCTTCCGCCGGCGCCAGAAAGCACGAGGCCTCCGTGCACCACATCGCTCATCCTCCTTCCCTCTTGCAGAAGCTTGCCTCCGGCTGCTCCCGAGGGCGAGGCTTATCCGCCGAGGCTCCCGCTGAAGGCGAGGCTCCCCGCTGAGGGGCGAGGGCTCCTCCCCCCACCCAAGAAGAGGCCCAAGTTCTTCGATCCACTGGAGTTTTCAGGCGCAAGGCCCGCTTCTACGACGCTACAACTGGGACTACGGAGACACCAACTACTACCAGCTCGATGGTCAAGTACATGGACACCAGGAGTGGTTGGTGGAGTATCCAGGGGAGCCTCCCTATGGACCATACACTCTAAGCTCGACCCCCTTGAGTCTCGCTGCTCCCCTATCCCCCATGGAGGTCACGTAGGCCTATCAAATATTTCCCAGACACGTATATCTAGTCGTATATCTTCCCCCAGGCACTTATATCTAATCGTATATTTTTCCCAGAAGTATATCTAGACGAATATCTTTCCCAGACACATATCTGGAGCGACATATCTATCCCAGAGACGTATATCTTTCCCAGACACTTGCATACCTAATCCGTATATCCTTTCCCAAACGACTTGTATATCTAGGAACTGTCCGTCTTTTTCCCAACACATATGTCTCTCCCCCTCGCCCCCCAATCTTTCCCGAACACTTGTATATCTAGACGTAAATCTTTACCACACACATATATCTCCCCCCCGCGCCCCCGCCCGCCCCGCCCGCGCCCCCTCGGCACTCACCCGTTCTCTCCCCCGCCCATAGCAGATTACCCCGTCCCGCCAGGCCTTCGCCGAGCGAGGCATCGGAGCAACGTGCAGCGTCGGGCTATCCCTGACACACGCACCGCTTCCCTCCTCGACGATGTCCGAAGATCGATCAAGAACTTCGAGATCTCCCAGAAGGCGCGTACATGAAGTCTCTGCTAATTCGCTCATCTTTACTTGCCAATTCATCCAGTGTTCGAGGAATGCGCGTCGGCACAAACTGTCGAAAGCTCAGAGAAACAGATGGCTTCACGCATCTTGCTTGACGTACTGGACCTCCAACCACTCAACGGCCAAAGCAACACGCTATCTCCGTCGCCATCTTGGTTTCACAGGACCCGCTCGACGTGCACCAGCCGGCCATGCTTGCTCGGACTTGAGGAAAGGAGTCAACGGGGAAAACCTTCCTGAGGAACCTCTTGTGCTTTCACGCCCACGAGGATCAGCCAAAGACACCGCAAGGTCATCTACTAGACTTTTCCGTCGTGTGGGATACACGACCATCTGATAACCATGTCTATCAATTATGCTTTTTTTTTTTTTTTTTTTTTTTCTTTGACTACATGTAACAAGAAAGCTATCTGTGATAGTTGAAAACCGAGATCACTCATATATTATTTCAAGATCCATGGCTTATTTTTATTGTTAATCATTAAGTTAAAATAACATCTCGTTGCACTTTTTTCCATTTCTACTTCTATTCTTTGCACTTAGTCACTAGCATCTTCACCAATCGTGTCGCTGTCATGTTCTTTCACCCTACTGCTACTGTGTACTCCTTAACATTGTACGTACGCTTCTCTCCCGATGCTGATGCTGGTGTCACTGTGCGATGTACGTACTTTCTGGTACTGGTGTGTGTGTACAGGCTCGCCCCCCAACTCAGCCCACGCGGTGCTCCTGGCGGCGGCGGCTCACAAAGTACGCCCAGCGCGGCCCCCCAGCCCCGTCGCGTAGTGTCGCCGCTGCCCCAGCAGGTGCCCGCTGGTGCCAGGTTTAACAGCTTAACACGTCATCACAAGCTGCCCTGCCCAGGTGGTGCCGGGAGAGCCTCGGCCGGGGCCCTCGCCTCCTGCAGGGCCTCCGGGCGATCTGCTCCTGAGGGCTCCTGCATGGGCGACAGGAGCGCCTTAAGCGGTCGGGGCGTCACTCTCCATGCCGCATTTTTCTTTTTTTATTATTATTCAAGCATCTCATCATATCCGCGTCTCGATCCCGCCTGTGGATAATGCTTGAGATAAAAGTAATGATAATGATAACTGAGGAGTCTACCAGCTCTCTCTCAAAATACTCTCAAAATACTTTATCTGTAGTTATCGAGAACTTTGATAAAAAAAGAATAAGACCATCTGTAAAAGAGTCTTTTTAGTTCCCTGCTCGACCACGCCGCTGCAATCGCAGGAGGACTCCCAGGGATCGGGCCGCGAGCCTCAGGAGCCGAGGCTGTTTCCGCGAACCGCACTGGGGACTGGGTCTGGGAAGGGACGCTCTGGCTTCGTGGCAAGGAGGAAGGCGAAGGGAGCAGGGGGAGAAGCACGTCAGCAGGGGAGCAAAAGCTATGAGTTACTGAAAAGGAAGAAAAAGTGCTGGATTCTTGGCTCCTCAGGGGATGCTGCACGGAACCAACATAAGATTATATATCAAATATCGAAGTCTCAGACAAAGAAGTTTTTAAGCCAAATGAAACAGGGTTTTGAACTCAATTGGAATGCTAACTCACACATATGGTATATATATATATATATATATATATATATATATATATATATATATATATATATACATAATTCTACTAGAGGGTTAAACCCTATCAAATAGCCCAAAGAATATGATTAAGAATACGGGATACATTACCCAGTGTACTTAGCAAAATGACTCTATGTCAGATGCATAAAACACAAACTGAACTTCTATCTACATTCACTAGTGTAGATGAAACAAAAATCATATGTGCAATGAACAAACTCAGAAAGGTGCTAGAATGAGGAGGAAAAATGGATTCTAAAACCTGATTGGGATATCATGAACAAACATGA
>NW_027213047.1:70000-75000 GCF_042767895.1 Penaeus vannamei | reverse complement strand
GTAGCATTTACCATATTTTGACTTTGTAATTTTGTTTTGTTTATGGTTATATGTTGTTTTTGCGAAGCCCATTGTAACCTTTCAAAAGATTTTGTAGGTATGCTAAGCAGGTCATTGAAGATTTTTCTATTAAAATCTCTTTTTGACTATCTGTGTGTGTGTGTGTGTGTGTGTGTGTGTGTGTGTGTGTGTGTGTGTGTGTGTGTGTGTGCGCGCGCGCGCGTGTGTTACATACAAGTAATACAAGCAATGCTCATCTGAACATGAACAAAATTAGCATAGATTACTATCATCAAATACACACACATCAATATTTTGCGTCATTACTCCTTTAGGTAAATGAAGAATAAACATCATTGCAGTTTTATTTGTGGCAAACATATCTTTTATCATTGAAATAAGAGTTAACAGGACATATATTACATATACCATCTCTTAATGCATTCTTTAGCTAGCTCTTGAAAATTTGAATAGGTTTCACTGAACGCAAGAAACTATATCAGATTCTAAATCAATAAGTGAAACAAATTTAGCATAGAATTCAAAACACGGTGCTGTGGAAAAGAAGGATTTGAAGGAAAAAAGTAACGTTGATTGAAATGAAACATTTTGCAAGAGCTGGCAAGTATGTTTACAATGTTCAACACCAGAATAGCACATTGATTTATATAGCAGCCAAAATGACGATAACTCCTTATATAAAATTACATTATATATTACAGATATTCAAGATAAGTTACAAAGAACTGACCAAATGCTAACCATGCATTATTTGACAATTTTGCAAAGGCTTTTTTTTTCGTATCAACTATTTAATAAGGCGAAAAAACATGAACAATTACAAGCATTTGGTGGCGAGCAAGACTAGATCCCATTTAGAGGTATTCCGATTCCACGCTGACTAGAGGGAGCTTCGAAAAATCAATCTTGATCTTTTATTTCACTAACAAATAGTCTTCGAGATTAGTTCAACTTCAAACTAAAATAAACAGATTGATCGTAAAAGCATCATATACCATATATAGCGTAAGGAATTGCAAGGCAGCCATCGCCCTTGCCTAAGACCAATCTGGATATCTAATTATCTATCTATCATCTGTCTATCTGTGTCTTTTTGCTTTTGTTAGGAGGTGGTCACAAAGGAGAGTATTATTTGGGTAAATATCCAATTAGCGTGTGTGTGTGTGTGTGTGTGTGGTTGTGTGTGTGTGTGTGTGTGTGTGTGTGTGTGTGTGTGTGTGTGTGTGTGTGTGTGTGTGTGTGTGTGTGTGTGAATGTGTGTGTGTATGTGTATAAAAGTGCATCTTTGCACATTGCAATGAACTTCAATTCTGGACCTGATGAATTAGATCCACATAGATACATTCGACTGAAAGAACCCTTGCAAGAACTACACATTTTTCATTTGCTCTAAGGACCTTTAATAAACACACCGGCAACTCAGCACCTCGTAATCTTAAATCCTTGACCTTTAAATCTGCACAGAAACCGAGTGAGTTCCGCGGCGATTTTGGGAATGAGAAAAACCTCTGAATGGTGCCCAGGTCGAAATTCCAAGCCACACTTTTTGGATATGGGACCCAAAGAAATCAAACCAAAAATTAACAGCAACAATAAAGTATTTTATCTTAATCTTTTTTTTTTCATATGTTACAGTATCACCCAAAAATGTATTAGATCATTCTGAAGACAGATGAAAGAAATACCAAAGGTAGCATTGCTCCACAAAATTCAAAAATTTGCTAATAAGAGAAAAAACTCAATGGATTAGGATATGAGTTTCAGCCTAAAAAGTAAATATCATATTAACGATGATAATAATAATATTAATAATAATAATAGTTATAGTGATGGTGATGATAATAATAAAAACAAAAATAACAATAACAATAGTAATAATAGTAATAATCATAATAATGATAACAATAATGATAATTGCAATAAAGATCATGAAAAATAACTAATAAAAATTAAAATAATCCTATCATGACAATATGATAAAATAAAAGGTGGTAAAAGTAGTTATTTATAAGCTTATATACATGTCCATATATGTCAATATGTACATTTATATACATTTATATATACAGTATCTGCTCACTGTATATAAATGAAGATATATATCTGTATAGATGTGGATGGCTGAATATTCAACCATATAAATTATCAATCTATTTTTTTCTGTAAACTTGATTATTTAATACATTTGCACAAAAAAATAATGGAAGGTATGTAACTGAAGGTTTTAAAATTGAATAAAACTCTTATAATCATAACTTTGTCATCATCCTAATACAAAATTATTTTTTGTTATCATACTGGTTCTGTTAACTGATCTTGCATGGAGTACTGAAAATAATAATATAGTAATGATGAATATATAGGAAAAGTAATAATAATAATAGTAATAACAATAATATAATAATGATAATAATAATGATAATAATAATAATAATAATAATAATAATAATAATAATAATAATAATAATAATAATGATAATAATCATAATAATAAAAATGATAATTATACTAATGATAATAGTAACAATTAGAATCAAACAGTAATTTTGCCAATGACAATAATGGCAATATCACTGTAATAATGATAATACTGATAAAAAACAATAGTAATAATAATGGTAATAACAATAATGATAATAATAATAATGATAATAATAATAATAAATAATGATAATGATAATAATGATAATAACAATAATAATAATAATATTAATAATAATAATAATAATAATAATAATAATAATAATAATAATAATAATAATAATATAACACCTAAAACAGAATTTGACACAGCAAGAAAGATACAATAAACAAAACCCTACATATAACGACCCCAAAACTACATAATATACTAAAGAAACTTCTCGACCATCCATAAGGTATCGACATCAACTCAAAAGCTTAATTTATCCACAATCTTTATGGAAACAACACAAACTCATGGGGAAGATTTAACCATTTTCTGTATGGTATGAACACCAACACAAAATCCTAATTTATTCACTATGGAACACCAATCCAACATACTAAATTTATCCATAATCCTTAAGACTAACTCAGAATATTCGAGAAAAAAGGAGAAGGTATGAAACTCACATCCCTGAATCCCACAGTGCAGATGCCGTACAGTGAATGAAAATGATATTTTGCAGTTAGTTCTCTTCAATCCTGATACCGGACTGTCCTTTACACTAATTTCCCCTCACTGAAGTAACGGTTATGTGTGTGTTTGTCTCTCCCACTTCTAAAATGGGTTTCGTGAGGTTATCCGAATTCAAGAGAAGTGACTGAAAAGGGGAGGGAGGGGTGGGGGGGGGTGACAGGGACCACGGAGATGACCACATTCTAAACCTCGTCGAAGACTGAGCAGAAAGTCCGAGGAAGATAATTTGGCACACGTTTTTAGAAGAACTTTTTTTTTCTCCGTAAGAGGTTTTGTTTTTTCCTGGAGTGAAAGACCGAGTGAACCGAAGTTCGTAAAGCGATGTAATTCGTGAACACATAGTAGGTATCTTTTTATTTCTTCTTTTTTGCGTGCCAATGCTGACTGACTTATACAGAAGATATGCACGTATTCCTGAAAATATCTAAATCATCAAAAACAGCTTCCTATATGAAACTTTGCCCAGTTTGATGTACCTTTAAAATATGGCCAGTAGTGTTAATAGCACAATAATTCTAAGTTAGTGACAATGAGTATTGTGCGCAACATCGTCACAAAAGAAGTTGCAAATAAATAAAATGACCTACAATTGACAGTATCAGATACATAAACATGTGCAGTTTTATAACCTATTTACATGAAACTTTCTTGTCATAATTCATGAGTAAAAGAAATTAATTGCAAGTCTATTAATCCCAAAAGCCAAGCTATAAAATAGATATCAAGTGAAATCACTTTAAAAGAGAAAATCAACCATGAGATCAAGATTATTTAGTAAAAAATATGACACTTAAACATATATTGTGGTTAGACTAATATAACATAGTTTATGGCAGGACCCTGGATATGCTTCGCTCATGTGGGTGCCATACTGCGCGGATACATAACCAACCTAACAATACCCACACTTGTTCAAATCAGCTTTTCTGTAATTATGAAACTACACTTGATAGAAGTTTTTATTACTATGATGATTATGGTCTCCTAAATATTGATTTTACCACACACACACACACGCACACACACTCCAAATGTTAATGAGTATGTAATACAAATCAGTTGTTTCATTAAATATACAGACATACAGAAGCTGGCTTAAGATCATAGACTTGCACACCTTTTTTTAAACAATTTTAGCGTTGCTTATATTCCTTACTTGCCAGGACTATAACTACATGTTAACAATTCAGACAGAAATCTCTGTTTCCTCACTCATTATAGTACACCAAGTATAACATATAATTATACTCCTCTGTTGGCTGTCTTTAGCATCCTGTTTTGAGCAACATTTTTGTGTCCACCCTTTTTGGAACTTTATGTCATCGGATAAGAAATCATCCTTAAAATCTTCTTCTTGATCCAAGGAGTTTGGTGGTAGGCAAAAAGTCTTTTTTGATTTTAATGACATAGATAAACCTTCGAAATAACCATGACAAAAATTATGTTTTGTCCAAATGACGCAAAATGAGTCCCTAAAATCAAAGCGTATATTGCATGGTAAAGTTTCCCTTTAGTCTCTCTGTTGGCAGTTTCTTGTATGTATAAACTTTACATATTTACATATCCCTATTCTACATGAATAAGGAGAAGTCTTCCTCCATACTCAGTGTATAAACAGAGCCCAGGGCCTTCCAGAGAATATCCCGGTCTCCACCAGGCCACCACTCGTGCGCTTCGTCGTCAGGTGCGCGTCCCCTCCTCACGGTGGCCAGGGAGGAGGTCTTGGGGTTGGGGAGGGGTGTTGGTGTGGGAGGCCTGCGACTGGGATGGGGACAGGGGACGAGGCGAGGTTGGAGAGGTGGACCCGTGCGACACC
>NW_027213046.1:30000-37500 GCF_042767895.1 Penaeus vannamei | reverse complement strand
GGCAATGATAATACTGAAGGTAATTACGATACCAATAATGGCAATAGTAATAACGTAACCAAGATAATAAAAAAGAAAAAGAAGAACAGCAGCAACAACACAAATGCCGAAGATGATGATGATGATAATAATAATAAAAATGGCGATGATAATGATAATGATGACCGTGGTGTTATCAACAGTTTTTTTCTTTTTCTATATTGCTATTATTTTTTATTGTTAGCATTATTATTACCTTATTGTTATAATTGATATTATCATTGTCATTTATATCATAATGATAATGATGATGATAATTATTATTATCATTATTACTTTCATTATTATTATTTTTAGGTGAGCCTAAAAGCTCACCCGGGGGCAGCTAAAGCTCACGGGGAGGAGGGGGAGGGAGGCGAGAGAACTGACAGTATGACTGATTAGGCGGCCCCAACCCTGCCAGTGGGTGGGGTGGGGTAAGGGGGTAAGGGGAAGGGAGTTGCTCGTTGAAAAATGGTTCTCACTCCCGCTGGCTTTCTCTCTCTCTCTATCTCTCTCTCTCTCTCTTTTCTCTTCTTTGTCTCTCTCTCTTTCTCTCTCTCTCTCTCTCTTTCTTTCTCTGTCTCTCTCTCTCTCCCCTCTCTTTCACCCTCTCTCTCTCACTCTCTCTCTCTCTCTCTCTCTCTCTCTCTCTCTCTCTCTCTCTCTCGTCATTCATAACTCTCTGTTTATTAATCTATCTATCGATTTGTCTGTCTATCTATCTCTATTTCTCTTCTTCGCTCTTCGTAAGGAAATGGAGTCATGAAGGCAGCACAGAGTAAGAAGGAAGAAGCGAAGAGAGAGAAAAGCAAAAAAGGAGAAAAAAAGGAAGGGGAAGGCGAGGGGTGAGGGAAAAGGGGGGAGAAAGAGAAAGAATGAGAGTCTTAGATAGGAGCGAATAAAGGAAGGAGGAAGAAATCGAGAAGTCTGTGAAGTAAAGAAATTGGAAGGAAAAGAGAAAATGGGAGGAATGAGGGAAGAATTGGCGTAAACGTCTAAGAAAGGAAAGAAAGAGAGAGAGAGAGAGAGAGAGAGAGAGAGAGAGAGAGAGAGAGAGAGAGAGAGAGAGAGAGAGAGAGAGAGAGAGAGAGAGAGAGAGAGCGAGAGAGAGAGAGAGAGAGAGAGACAGAGAGAAAGCGTGAAATAGAGAGAGAGAGAGCGAGAAAGAGAGAGAGGGAGAAAAAGCATGAAATATAGAGAAAGAGAAATTCAGAGAGCAAAGGCATGAAACAGAGAGAGAGAGAGCGCGCGAGAGAGAGAGCGAGAGAGGTCCCCGCAGGAGACCCCGCACTTTATGGGTCTCCCTCTCGGAGTAATATTCCATTTCCGACAAGTCCTCCTCTCCCCCGCATTGTTCCGGCGTCGGATTCAATAAGTAGCGGCAATAAAAGGTGGTGTGGGGGCTAAAATACGATTGGAAGGCGATTCGAACCCAGCATGGCCCGGCGGGGGGTCGAGGGGGGTCCAGAAACGCATCGGGTGTTGAGGAAAATGGACAGTTGGGGGTGGGAGGGGTTGGTGGGGGAGGTTGGGGAGTGGGTTGGGGCTGGGGGTGGGGGGGCTGGAGGCCAGAAGGCGTGGAGGAAGGGGTGGGTTGGGGTTGGGGATGGGGAGTTGTGGGAGGGGGGAAGGTTATTGGGGTGGAGGGGAGGGAAGGGTGGGAAGGGGAAGGGGGAAGGGGGAAGGGTTGGGGAGGGGTCGATGAGGTTGGGGGGAAGGGGAAGGTTGTGGTAGGGGGTGGGATGGGAGGCTGGGGTAAGGGGAAGGGATGGAGGTTGGGGAGGAATGGGAGGTTGGGGGAAGGGGGATGGAGGTTAGTTAGGGAGGGATGGAGGGCGGGGAATGGGAAGGGAGGAGGTAGGGGGAATAGAGGTTGGAGGAGACGGCTTAGAGGAGGGGGAGACGAAAGGAGGGGAGAAGGGAGATGAAGGAGAGAGGGAGGGAAGGGTAGAAAGAAGGATGGAGGAGAGATGGGGGAAGGGAGGAGGGGGGAGGGGAGCAAGTGGTAGGCATTCAAGGGAAACCAGGGCGACACTGAGCTAATGCTTCAAGTGAGAAAGAAAATCATATTAAGAAAGTGGGAAGAGAGAGAGAAAGGGGAGAGGGGAGGAAGGAGGGGGGGAAGAGAGAGGGGGAAGGAGGGAGAAGGAGGGAGAGAGAGAGAGGGGAAGAGGGAGGGAAAGAGAGGGGGAGAGGGAGAGGGGGGGGGAGAAGGAGGGAGAGAGGGGGGGAGAGGGAGAGAGTGGGAGGGGGGGATAGGGAGAGGGAAGGGGGAAGAGAGAGAGAGAGAGAGTGGGAGGGAGATACGGAGAGAGAGGGTGGGAGAGAGAGAGAGAGAGGGAAGGGGGGGATAGGGAGAGAGGAAGAGAGAGAGAGAGAGAGTGGAGGGAGAGGGGATAGAGAGAAGGAAGAGAGAGAGAGAGAGGGAGGGGGATAGGCTGAGACAGAAAGAGAGAGAGAGAGAGAAAGAGAGAGAGAGCGAGAGGTGGGGGGGGGCAGTGAGTAAAATAGAGGGATGGAAAGTGGAATGAGAGAGAGAGGGATATATGAATATTAATGATGGTAATAACAATGATGATATCAGTGATGATAATAATAGCAATAATAGTGATAATGATAATAACACTGATAAGGATAAGTGTAATTATGACAATGTTAATAGTCATGATAGCAATAATATTAATAACAACAATAATGATAATGTTATTGATACTGATAAGACAGAGAATAATGATATTGATGATCATGATCATGATGATAATGATGATGATAATGATAATAGCAATGAAAATACTAATAATAGTAGTAATGGAATAACTAGTAATAATAACAATGATGATAGTAATAATAAAAATCATGATGGTGATAATAATTATACAGATGATTATAATGAGGATGATGATGATAACAAAGATAAGAACATGGCATGAGTTAGTAATAATGATGATAATGATGATGATGATAATGATAATGATAATGATAATAATGATGATGATGATGATGATAGTAATAATAAACAAAAGAATGATAATAAAAGTAATTGAAGGGAATGGTAAAGGCTTTCGAGTCTGACAGAAAGGGGATTTTTTTATTTTTTAATTCTATTAACGATTATTTATCTCTCTTTTTCTCTCTCTTTGATTTTCTCTTTTTCTCTTTTTCTTTTTTTTTCTCTTTCACTATCTTTCACTCTTCTCTCTCTCTCTTTCTCTCTCTCATTCTTTCTTATTCTCTTTTTCTTTCTTTTCTTTCTTTTCTCTCTCTGTCTTTTTCTTTCTCTCCTCTTTCTCTCATACAATATTTTTATTCACAAAATTATAATAATTAATATTTATTCCCACCTATCTATTCACATTTGTATCATTATTATCGGTTAATTATACATTTGGGCAGAAGGATATAATAATAAAAAATGGGTGAAGACATTAGCAGAGGAGGGGGAAGGGGAGGGGGGTACGAGGTGATAGGGGACTCACCTAAGAGGGGGTGGGGGAGGGGGAGGAGGGGATGGAGGGAGGAGGGGGTGGGGAGGGGGAGGAGGGGAAGGGAGAAGGAGGAGAAGAGGGAGGAAAAGGGGGAGGGAGGCTAGGACTCCACTTTAAGAGGTGGGGGAGAGGAGGAGGGGGAGGAGATGGGAGGAGGAGGACAGAGAGGGACGAGAGGGGGAGAGGAGAGGGAGGGAGAGGAGGAAGGGGAGAAGGAGGAGAGGGACGAGGAGGAGGAGAAGGAGGAAGGGGAGAAGGAGGAGGAAGGGGAGAAGGAGGGGGATGAGAGGGAGGAGGAGGGGGAGAAGAAGGAGGAGGAGGGGGAGTGCTGGTAAAAAGAGTAAAGGAACTGCTGGAACGAAAAACGCTTTCTAAAAATAATAATGATAATGATGAATATAGACGTTAGAAAAATAATTAAATTCATAAATAAACTCATGATGGTCGTGATGATGATGGTGATGATAATGATGATCATGGTGTTGCTGATGGAGATGGAGATGATGATGATGATGATGATGATGATGGAGATGGAGATGATGATGATGGCGGTGATGGTGACAGTGATGATAGTTCTTATTATCATTTTTATCATCAGTATTGTTATTCGCATTATCATTATCTTATTACTATTATTATCATTATTACTATCATTATCGTTATCATCATCATCATCATTACTGTTATCATTATTATTATCATCATTATCATTATCATTATCATCATCATTTTCATCATTATCATCATAATTGACATCATTATCATCTTCTACCCCTACTGCTATTAGTTAGCTAATTAATTTTGTTACTATTAATAGTAGTAATGATCGTAGTAATTGTAGTAATATAGATTTTATCATTATTTTTGTTTTCACTATTATTGCTACTTCACTACAGAATGATGATGATGATGATAGTAATAATGATAATGATGATGATGATAGTAATAATAATAATAATAATAATGATAATAATAATGATAATAATGATAATAATAATAATAATAATAATAAAAATAATAATAATAATAATAATAAAATAATAATAATGATAATAACAATAGTAATAATAACTATGATAACATTAATAGTAGCAAAAATTGTAATAATCATTATCATCATTACTTTTATAATCATAGTCATCATCATCATCATTATCATAATGATCATTGATGCCACATTATCATATTACTCAACTGCTGCTAATTATAATAATGATGATAATACTCCTATTAATACTGTACCTGTTAGTAATACTGCTACATACTATTTCTCTTGTTTGTTCAAATTCTTAATCTTTAAAAAAAAAAAAATTAAATGAAAAAAAATGCTTCTCAAAATAATTATTTAACATCCACTCTCATTCCCTCCCTTTTCATTTCTCTTTCTACGTATAAACGTTTAAACAAACTCCATAAACTAAAGTGAAAATAAAGAGGAAAAAAATATAAACTGGTATCAGTTCCGAGATGTTTCCTTTGGTGGGTTCGTAATTTTCGTGATTATTCGTCCTTCCTTTGGGTAAACTTGTCTTCTGGAGGAGAATTAACTCGAGGAAAATAGTAGACATGGAACACTGGTTGGGAGAGACAAATACGGGGTGAAATATCTCTCTTTTTCTCTTTTTATCTCTGTCTTTCTATTTATCTAATAGTATTTCTCTGTCTCTCTCTTTCTGTCTTTGTCTGTCTCTCTGTCTCTGGCTCTGGCTCTCTCTCTCTCTCTCTCTCTTTCTGTCTTTGTCTGTCTCTCTGTCTCTGGCTCTGGCTCTCTCTCTCTCTCTCTCTCTCTCTCTCTCTCTCTCTCTCTCTCTCTCTCTCTCTCTCTCTCTCTCTCTCTCTCTCTCTCTCTCTTTCTCTCTCTCTCTCTCTGTCTCGTTATTCCTAACTCTCTCTTTATCAGTCTATCTATCTATTCATCTATCTGTCTATCTATCTCTATTTCTAGATGGCAGCACAGAGTACGAAGGAAGAAAAGAAGAGAGAGAAAAAAAAAGCAATATCTAAGGCAAGGCAAATACGTGGTGAAATATCCCTTTTCTCTTTTTTATCTCTGTCTTTCTATTTATCTAACAGTATCTCTCTCTCTCTCTCTCGCTCTCTCGCTCTTTCTCTCTCTCTCTCTCTCTCTCTCTCTCTCCATTCATTCCTCTCTCTCTCTTTCTCCTTTCTCTCCCTCGTCCTCTCTTCCTCTCCTTACCATCCTTCTTTCTCTCTCTCTCTCTCTGTCTCTCTCTCTCTCTCTCTCTCTCTCTCTCTCTCTCTCTCTCTCTCTCTCTCTCTTTCTCCCTTCCCCCCCCCCTACACAGCTCAAAGAACCGAGGAACACCCCTTCCAATTCCTTAATTAAATTTCATTTGTTTTCGACGGCCGTGGCGCGCTCCCATTGGGTGACTGATTAGAGATCCCGGGCGCTGATTGGTCGCCTCGCCCGCCCTCGATTCTTAGGCAAACCGACCAGGGACGCTCCGATTGCAGCATGTTTACCAGCCCAAATTGGGAAGTTTTCGATTTGTGTGTGTTTATTCGAGTTCGTTAGTCGCAGAGTTGGCAAAGTCAGCTGAATAGAGGCTGATTATCGGCCTGAGGAAAACTTGCCGTTCTCGGAAACCGGGGAAAGTTGTGGGACCTGGAAGTTGTACAGAAAGAAGGAGAAAAACATGCTCCCCCCCTTTTTTTTCGATTTCGCTCTGGTCCTCTCCCCTCCCCCCCTCACTTTTTTTTCTTGTAGGGGCGGGGATGTCAAGTCGATCCTGTGTTGTTGTTGTTGTTGTTTTTTTTAGCATGTACTTTTTTCTACCGTTGCATAATCAAGGAAGAATTAAATTTTCAATAACTACCGTAACTACCACTTCCACGCACTTACTCCTTCCTTCCCTCCCTCCCCCTCGCATCTCCCCCCCCCCCACATACACTTCTCTCCCTCCTCCCCATCCCCTTCTTTCCCCCTCCCATCTCCCTCCCTCATCCGTAATACCTCAACCACTCAATCCTTCCCCCTCCTCCCCACTTACCTCCCACCCAATTCTTCCACTTTTCTTCCTCTTCCCCTCCCCTCCCACCCACCTTCTACTTTCCTTCCTCCTCCTCTCCCTCCCTCCTTCTTCCTCCATTCTCCCCTCCTCTCCTCTCCTCTCCTCCCATCCCCTCACCACTTCTTCCTTCCTCCCACCCACCACCTCCTCCTTCCATCTTCGACTCTCCCTCTTTCTCTCCCTCCCCACCTCCCTTCCACTCTCCCCTTCACTTCTCTCCTCCCTCTCCACTCTCTACTCCTCCCCACCTTCCTCTCACTTCCTCATTCTCTCCCAACTCATTCACCCTTCCTTCCTGGCCTTTCCTCTCCCTCGCCTCCCACCCCTCCCCGCGTACCCGGCATTGGATCAAACCCAATTATATCCAACATGTTTATCTTTTGTCCCGAGAAAACGCCCATTACCCGGCTCTCGGAGACTCGTAAAGGGGGGGGGCGGGGGAAAGGGGAAGGGGGAAGGAAGGCGGGGGGGGGGATTCTATGCTGCTTCTGCCCCCTGAGTTTGGCGTCGTCAGCATAATATTCCGTTCCTGTTTCCTCTTTCTCTTCCTCTTTCTCTCTCTCCCTCTCTCTTCCCCTTTCGCTCCCTCTTTCCCTCGGGTAATATATTTCTCCCTCTTATTCTCTAGTTCCGTTTCGTTCCTTCGTTGTGTTCGTATTTTCTTTTCTATCTCTCTCTCCCCATTCTTCTTCGTCTATGCTCCATCTTTTTTATCTCTCCCCCCTCACTTTCCTTTTATAAAAGAATAAGCAAGTAGTTGATAGCACAAAAGAAAGAAAATGGAATAAGAAGGAAAAGGAAAAAGAAAGAAAAACATATATATATATATATATATATATATATATATATATATATATATATATATATATATACATATATATACATATGGCAATACTAATTTAGGCAGCCGCACTATATATACAAAGGAAAGTATAACATAATTATTGACTAGTGTTCGTACC
>NW_027213046.1:22500-25000 GCF_042767895.1 Penaeus vannamei | reverse complement strand
GGGAAGGCGGAGAAACCATGAAGAATCAGAGGGAAAAGTGGGGTCAGCCGAGGGGGTTCCTGTATTTGCTGATGGGGTGGGGGAGGGGGGTGAGGTGGTTCTGTGAGGGGGGGAGGAGAGGGTAGGGGGTGGTGGGGTAAGGGTGACGGGGAGGGGGTGAGAGAAAGGGTATGGGGGAGGTAGGGTAAGGCAGAAGAGGGGAGGAAGAGAAGAGGAGGAGGAGGCGAAGGAGGAATTAATCGAATTGTAGAAAGAAATGGGAAAGAGCAGGTCGAGAAGACGGAGTAAGAAGAGGAGGAGACGTAGCGGAAACGAAAGAGGAAGAGGAGGAAGGAAGGCCAACAGGAGGAGATGCAAGAGAGAGAGAGAGAGAGAGAGAGAGAGAGAGAGAGAGAGAGAGAGAGAGAGAGAGAGAGAGAGAGAGAGAGAGAGAGAGAGAAGTAGGAAGAGGAGGTGGAGAAATAAGAGGTAATAAAAGAAACAGGGGAAAAGCAGAATGAAAATTTAAAACCTGAAGTAAGAGAAAGAACGAAAGAGGAATTATTGAATTTGGGAAGGAGATGAAACAGGCAAGAACATGAGAGGTAAAGAGAAATAAAAAGAATAGGTGCGTGGCGATGGATAATTATGATAGTATCTGATAAATGGAGACTTGAAGGACAGTGGAAAATACTTTAAAGGATAAGGATATGGATAAGGAAAACTTACAGGAACGGAAGAAGCACCAATTGATAAAGGAGTGAATGCAAACGAAGCGGGAATAAAATAAGTGAGAAAAATACAATGGCAAATTAAAAATAATAATAATAATAATAATCTGTAATCTATTTTCTTTTGTTACTGCCCCCATCGACCTAACTCCTTCCATGCCCTTTGTTTACATCACGTGACATGACGTCATATCACGACCATCTTGGGAAGACTGCAGTATGTAAATAAGAAGATATTACTTTCACCAACAACTTTCTCTTGGGAAATAAAAAGCAGAAAGAACACCTATTTTCCTGGCTCTGTCTTGACCACGTGGCGGGCATGAGTTTTTAAATCTGCCCTCTTATTCTCTGTCTGTCTCGGTCTCTATCTCTGTCTGTCTGTCTCTCTCTCTCTCTCTCTCTCTCTCTCTCTCTCTCTCTCTCTCTCTCTCTCTCTCTCTCTCTCTCTCTCTCTCTCTCTCTCTCTCTCTCTCACACACGCTAGTTCCGCCAGAGAGAGAGAGGATCCTATACAGTATGTGCGCTTTCAGAGACAAAACACACGTGCTTCTTGCATCATGCACTGAATTATACGCTCATATGATGGGGTTATGCTACATACTTGCATAAACTAACATGTGATAAATCATTTCCTGCATATCTTTCCTTGGTGCAATATATCACAGAAAGGGATTGATTATAGTGCGTATCATAGTAAAATTATCACGTCAGTATCACAATATACGTAGGGTAATACTTTCACTATCACATATGGAATACATTATGACGTCATATCACTAATGCTGTCATAATTATAACTAAACATTTTTTTTCTTTCTATCTTTTGCTCTTGGTTTCAGGGATATAGAAAGCCATATGTAAAGTTTATAAGTATATTGAGTTTTGCTCTGTAATGATAGCTGTAAGGAATTTGTAGAATCTATTATATTTTGAATTTGGAAATAGAGTGGAAATTGAGTTTGAGAAATCAGGTGAAGAACTGAATTGAAGAATTGAAGAATATCGTTAATGATTTTAATGTCGATAGTTAATTTCATAAAGAGTAAAAAAAAAAAAAAAAAGATACTAGCTAAACCTACTGGAGAACTATAAAATAATGAATAGATAAAAGTCTGTGGTACCATTACTTAATACCATAAAGAAATTGAGACAGGTTCACTGTTTCCCTACATCCCCCCCCCCCAAAAAAAAAAAAAAAAAAACGAAAAGATAACTTTCCCCGAAGCAATTCGAGCAGTTTAGATATCAAACTTTTATATGTCAGTTTTTTATACTTGCAGTTTTGAAAGTTTTGGATTGTGTCAGTGCTATTTCTATATATGGATATTTTGATTTTTTATTTTAGAAGCCACACAAAAGGAAGAAAAGAGAACATAAGGAAGAAAAAGAGAATAAGAATAGAGAGAAGATAATAAATGATACAAAAGGAAGCGACACAAAAGGAAGAAAAGAGAACATAAGGGAGAAAAAGAGAATAAGAGTAGAGAAGATTATGATTATGATTATGATAATATCTTAGAAATGATGATGAAAATGAAAAAGGAAAAAAAGAAAAAGAATAAAGAGATGATGATAAATGATTATGATAATATCTTACAAATGAAGATGAAAACGAAAAAAATAAGAATAAAGAGAAGATGATATATATGATAATATCTTAGATATGAAGATGAGAACGAACAAAAGAAGAAAATAAAATGAATAATAGTCTTAAAAGAGACAACTCAACACCCTTTAAAATAGTCTGCCTCTACACTTAATCTTACCACGGAGAAGCTTTTCTTGTA
>NW_027213046.1:15000-20000 GCF_042767895.1 Penaeus vannamei | reverse complement strand
ACATGTGTGTGTGTGTATATATATTTCAATCTCGAGACAGACTCTCGGACAGCAGATAAAACTATATATATAAAAGAAATAATTCTCTCTCTCCTTGTCTCTCTTCTTTCTCTCTCTCTCTCTCTCTGTATTTCCTCACAGCATGTGAGAGTGTATACATGTGTGTATCTATGTGTATATATTTCAATCTCAAGACTCTCGGGCAGCAGATAAAACTATATATATATAAAAGAAATAATTCCCCGACCTGCCCGAGGTGGTGGCCGCTGTGCCTCCCTGTGGAACCTTAAGAACAAATGCCCAGGTCTTCCCCTTGCTATTTTTCCCCTCACGTAGCTTTTAGGATAATGTAATTTTCTAATGCTCACACTTCCACAAAAGGTTCCTCCTCCTTCGGGTACTCGGGGAAGGACTGGGTGGTATCGGAAGGACTCTTGTTGTTCTTGTGGGGGAGGGAGGGAAGGATGGGGGGGGAGGGAGGAAGGATGGGGGGAGGGAGGGAAGGATGGGGGGGAGGAGGGAAGGATGGGGGTTGGGAGGATGGGAGGGAAGGATGGGAGGATGGGAGGATGGGAGGGAAGGATGGGGGTTGGGGGAGGAGAGGGAAGGATGGGAGGATGGGGGAGGGAGGGAAGGATGGGGGGTTGGGGGAGGGAGGGAAGGAAGGATGGGGGTTAGGGGAGGGAGAGAGGGTTGGGAGGATGGGAGGATGGGAGGGAAGGATGGGGGGTTGGGGGAGGGAGGGAAGGATGGGGGGTTGGGGGAAGGAGGGAAGGGATGGGGGGTTGGGGGAGGGATGGATGGATGGGGGTTGGGGGAGGGAGAGAAGGATGGGAGGATGGGAGGGAAGGATGGGGGGTTGGGGGAGGGGGAGGGAAGGATGGGGGGTTGGGGGAAGGAGGGAAGGATGGGGGGTTGGGGGAGGGAGGGATGGATGGGGGGTTGGGGGAGGGAGGGAAGGATGGGAGGATGGGAGGGAAGGATGGGGGGTTGGGGGAGGGAGGGAAGGATGGGGGTTGGGGGAGGGAGAGAGAAGGATGGGAGGATGGGAGGATGGGAGGGGAAGGATGGGGGTTGGGGAGGGAGGGAAGGATGGGGGGTTGGGGGAAGGAGGGAAGGATGGGGGGTTGGGGGAGGGAGGGATGGATGGGGGGTTGGGGGAGGGAGGGAAGGATGGGAGGATGGGAGGATGGGAGGGAAGGATGGGAGGATGGGATGGAAGGATGGGGGTTGGGGAGGGAGGGAAGGATGGGGGGTTGGGGGAGGGGGATGGGAGAAGCGTGGGTGGTTGGTCAGCGTGGGGCGTTGGGGGAGGGAGGGAAGCGATGGGATAATGGGAGGGCAGGAAAGGGGTGAGGGAGAGGGAGGGAGAAGCGTGGGTGGTTGGGGAGAGAGGGGAAGGAAGGGAGGTTGACTGGTGGTAGGGGGAGGGAGGGAAGGAAAGGAGGGAGGGAGGGAGGGAGGAAGGGAGGGAGGGAGGGAGGGAGGGACGGAGGGAGGGAGGGAGGGAGGGAGGGAGAGAGAGAGAGAGAGAGAGAGAGAGAAAGAGAGAGATAGATAGATAGATAGATAGATAGATAGATAGATAGATAGATAGATAGAGAGAGAGAGAGAGAGAGAGAGAGAAAGAGATACTGAGACAGAGAAAGAAAGAATTATCATTCCAATATCAGTAATATCAAACTGACAAATGAAACACGGATCGAAATATCCGAAAACGTGTTTGAAACACGTTCAGGATTCACATACTTCTTTCATCCTGTTGGTACAATGAATATTTGAATTGGAACTCGATTTAAAATAAGTGTATAATTTACGCATTGTTTGTAAATAACACTTAAATGTTGATTAGCATTTTTTCAAGTAGTTAGGACAAAGTTACCATATTAATTCCAATGAGAGAATGGACCTATTTCAATGATTTACCTTATGGAATAATTCATAGCTTAGTCCATTATCTGAATTCATGCACAACTACCTTATAATTTTCTTAATGATGCATGTGTTTGCTTACTGGAATTACTGGGTTGTTAAACTGGATAGACAGCCAGCCATATGATAAATACCAAAATCATAACTTGTTAGCATTCCTTTGGGTTATATTTAGTCTCGGCTTTATTCATTTCCTTCGTGTTTCTTTCTTCTTTTCATTATTATCATAAAAGCTGTCAAAATTAACCTTGTTAGTAGAACTAGTATTGTTACTATCAATATTATATTTTCTATCATTAATGTTATTCCTATTATCATAATCATCATTATCATTAACATTATCATTATCATCATTATCATTATCATCATTATCATTACCATTGCCATTATCATCATTATCATTATCGTTATTGCTATTACTACTGCTGGAACTACTATTACTATTATCATTATCAATGGTATACTTATTATTAACATTATCATTATCTCCATCATTAGTAAGAACACAACATTTTAATGATTTTTATTCATATAATCATCATCCTTACCATCATCATTTTTCATAATGCTCATCATAATCATCATTATTAAAAGGAAAGGAATATATATTTATATAAATATATATACATTTTTTTACCAAGTGTTCTTGTACATCTAAATGTTGGTATATAAATTTTTCTGCTTAAATAAAAGCCCCAAAACACGTATATATTCCAGCTCTAATTCAGGAATGCTCTTTAATCACTTGTTTGAAGATCTGGAGGTCAGAGGTCAAGGGTCAACTCCTATGGCGAGGTGGTACAGAGTTTAAGAACCGCTGCTTTAGAATTTTTTTGCTTTAATGACTTTGCCGAGTCTTTTGGAAAGGAATCAAAGAGCAAGAATATAAAGAATATCTGTGAATATCGTCGTAGCTGTAGTTATCACTGAAGTTATTACTGAAAACCTGAAGATATTTTCCAGTGAAATTAGGATTCATTTCCTTTAAGGTCTGTCCCCAAAACGCATATACATACACACATTTTGGCTGGCTAATAATAATAATAATAATAACGATAATAAACACATTATTTCAAATATGAAAATCCAGTGCTTTGATAAAAATGTCAAACCTAGCACAATGTTTGTTAAAAATAAATAAATAAATGAAATAAAAAAGAATAAAAAAAACAAAAAGAATTAAAAAAACAATAGAATTCCTCCACGGAAAAAAGTGCAATCCAAATGGACACATTTATCATAATTTTCATTTATCATAATTTTTTTTTTGATGCGAAATATCCAGGTGGATATTTTGAATTAAGAGACATCATTAACATTATTTTTTCTCTCGCTTTTTCTTCCTTTTGTGTGTGTTGTTGTTGTGGTTGTATGTGTGTGTGTGTGTGTGTGTGTGTGTGTGTGTGTGTGTGTATGTGTGTGTGTATGTGTGTGCGTGTTGCTCTGTGTGTGTGTGTTGCTCTGTGTGTGTGTGTGTGTGTGTGTGTTTCTGTGTGTGTGTGTGTGTTTCTGTGTGTGTGTGTGCGTGTGTGTGTTTCTGTGTGTGTATCGACTATGGTTCTTGTCAATTACATAATCTAGTTCTCTTTGCAAACATCCTTTTTCCCCATTTCTGTCATCTAGACGATATTTCACTGCACTTCGTCCAATGAAGTTCCTATAATTAGCAGAAATTTGCATTACCCGATTTCCACAGTGCGTTCGTCTGCCTGAATCATAATGAAGTCCAGAAATGGATCACATTATAACTTTTGAAAAATCGACTGACATCATTCATTCAGATTTTGCCTCCGCCCACTACAACCTTTCATTAACATTTCAACATTAGTCACGTGATCATAAAAAAAAATGTTTCACTGCAGCTCCCTTTACTCGTGTCAGGTTTTCCTAATGGTTGACGTTGACTGACAAAATACACCAAATATTGAAACATATTTCAAAATTCAGGAAAAATGTGGAATATGAAAATAGAAGCATGGGAAATAAAATCTATATCGCTTTCTGTCATTAGAGAATAAAGGTGAAGGCTATCGTATTGACATAGAGCAGACAGTCAAAAGATTTTGTTGTGGGTAGGTATTGTATTTTTTGTTTTAATAGGAAACCAGTGGTCGAAGTTCTACGGTTGATTCATAAGGCAATTTGCTCTCTCTCCCTTGCTCTGTGTTTGTGTGTGTTGCTGTGTGTATGTGCGTGTGTGTGTATGTGTGTGTTATTGTGTATGTGTTGATGTGTGTGTGTTGCTGTGTGTGTGTTGCTGTGTATGTGTTGTTGTGTGTGTGTTGTTGTGTGTGTGTTGCTGTGTGTGAGTGTGTGTGTGTGTGTGTTGCTGTGTGTGTGTTGCTGTGTGTGTGTGTGTGTATGTGTGTGTATATGTATGTATGTGTTTTGCTGTGTGTGTGTGTGCGTGCATGCTGCAGTCTTCTGCTAACCTGTCTCTAGGAATTTCATTCGATGAAAAACTATGAAATATCTTTATATGGATGGCAGAAGTAGAAAGAAATGTTTGCAAAAATAACTAAATTATGTAACTGACAAGTGCCGTAGTCGACATGACGGACACCGGCACAAAAGAGGAGAAGTGAGAGAAAACAAAAGTTTATATGTATATATATATATATATATATATATATATATATATATATATATATATATATATATATATATATATATATGTGTGTGTGTGTGTGTGTGTGTGTGTGTGTGTGTGTGTGTGTGTGTGTGTGTGTGTGTGTGTGTGTGTGTGTGTGTGTGTGTATGTGAATATGTATGAATGTCTTTGTGTCTGTGTGTTGGTGTCTGCACCTGAATCTGTACGTTTATCAAAGACTATAAGCATTCGCAAACATAATCATCTCACTTAACTCTTATTACACATGTGCCAAAATTCCCACGACTAAGAATATCATCTAATTAAAGAGAATAATGTAGTATATATGCAACAGTTCCCTGAACAAATTTTAGAGTCATTTCCATTATGATTTCCATTATGTTACAGTTTACCATTATTTCTATTACTTTTACCATTATTTCTATAACTTTTTTGGGTTTATTATTGTTAGTAATCT
>NW_027213045.1:37500-45000 GCF_042767895.1 Penaeus vannamei | reverse complement strand
CAAATAACCCGCAAAACAAACGAATTATCAAAGGGACTTGTGAAATTCATAAGCTAACGGAGTCAGAATTATTTGGAAAGTGAGATAAACCTGAGCATAAAGAGAAATTGTAAGGAAACGGCCTTTGCCATAGCACCATGGCACAGGGAAACTTTAAGCAAATGGTCTTGGTCAAAGCCTTTTTTTGTAGAGTAATTTGTCACTGGCAGATTTATCATATAAAGATATACAAAGGGATAGACATAATGATACGTATCAGTATGTTTATATATACATGTATCTGTGTGTGTGTAGCTGAATAAGTGAGTGAGTGTACGTACCTAGTGCTCTATATATGTACAGTACCGTAATACACACTGATAAGGGGTCGGTAAAATGGCGGATATCATGTAATAAATTTGGAGCATTTTTTTCATAATTTAGGCATACGTTATATATGCAATATTAAAAATAATATGTTATATTTACTAATCTCTGACCACTGTTCTAAAATGCAATCAGAACTATATGCAATAAGCAAAGGACTTTTGCTCGGAGGTCCACACACTCAGGGAAATCCATGGAAAGCAATATTTCGTTCAGGTATATCGAACGCTTGCGGCTGGACCAAGCGGTCGCGAGAAATCCTTGATTTTGGGATTCTGGGATTTGCAGTATTATTTCGATCTGTCCACATGGGCTTAATCCTCACTTGCAGTGTGCACTTGTGTTTGTAAATATGAATTTAGGAGTAATATTTTGAAATAAATGGGATATAGAAGGATAGCGATCTCATGTACAAACCTTCGAAAGTATCGCCAGTCATTCACCAGTTATGAAGACCTTTCCAAGATTTCAGAGCATTCAGACACGACGTCAACGAAGCTTTTTTTTTCTTGTACTTGTTCTGAATTTCTTGTAACCATGAAAATCACTTGATTCAGACTCGGAGTTAAGGAAAATGTCTGACAAAAAAAAAAAAACGCCACTCATCCCCATGGGCTGTTTATATCCGCCACGGCAAGCGCAAGACCGACCATTCGTTTTCTCTGGGAGACGCTGGGACTAGTGTTGTTCTCGAGTCAAAGCTATTTTTCTCTATCCGCCGATGGAAATATCTCAACACAATACACATTTCGACAGACTATTGCCATTAACACCTTCAAGAGAGGAATCCCAGCTGACGACATCCGGCTGCTGACAAAAGTCCAGATCAAAATTCAGCAACAAGAACGTGAGTCAACACAAACAACGCAGGGAACGAACACGGAAATGAGGCTGAAAATGTTGTAAAAACTGCACTCTTAACACCCATGTGCAACCAAGTTCCTCACACCTGTCGACAAGTGTAGAAAAGGTATGAATAAGAATGAACATCTTCACAATACAATAGCTGTATTTAACCGCTAATTAGAAAATGTATTTCTGGCGGATACATCGTCCGATATACATTTTCTAATAAGCGGTTTTCCCTTGAAGAATTACTAATCTCAAGATTTAAAACAAATTTCGTGAATAAGAAAATGTATAGATCACTACAGCAGCGTGGTCCATGTGATAAGAAAAGGAGATAAGATAGTGATCCTAAATTTTTTATTCAAGTCGAATAAAGGCTTTATCTCATGGTTCATCTGCATTTACGTATTCAAAATATCTCCCTTTCTCATAATATTTCCCTGCCTTATACTTGAGTCTTTGGGTCCCCGGGCATCACCAGACCATTGCATAGGATCACTGGCAACTTTATAGATTTAACTGAAAATTTGAAATAAGGTATGTGACTTACTGTTATGCTGTGATTTATAGGACTTTTGTTTTTGCATATAGTGCGGAAATTACGGCGTAACAAACATGATATAGAAGAAGGCCAGGAAAAGAAGAGACAAACAAGAACTGTAATAGGAAGATTATGAGGTGGGAGATTTGCTACAAGTAGGCAGACGAGTGGAAGATTCAGAAGTCAGAACATCAAGGAGAAAATAGAGTCGTTTTTCCGCCTCTCATGAATGGAAAAGCGTAAGACTGCGTTTACACCAAGCGAATCGAATCGATTCAATTCATGAAGAATCAGTTGACTCGAATCATTTTGAATCAGCTTAGTTCCAACCGACTGAGTCACGATCGTGATGCCATATGTATATATATATATATATATATATATATATATATATATATATATATATATATATATATATATATATATATATATATTTATATATATATATATATATATATATAAAATATCATATATACATATTATATATATACATATATATACATATACATATTATACACACACACACACACGTATGTATTACACACACACACACACACACACACACACACACACACACACACACATATATATATATATATATATATATATATATATATATATATATATATGTATATATATTGTATGTATGTATATATATGTATATATATTATACATATATACATACATATTATATATATACATATATATAAATATATACAGTATATATATATATAAACATATACAGTATATATATATATATATATATATATATATATATATATATATATGTACATACATATTATATAGATACATATATGTATATATATACATATATATATACATATTATATATATATATATATATATATATATATATATATATATATATATATATATATATATATATATATATATATATATGTATGTATGTATGTATTTATGTATGTATCGCGTGTATGTGTCTGTGTGTATGGCATCACTATCTCGGTGCACAGACTCACTAGGACCATTGACAGCACGTCGTCCTCGTTCTGAATTGATGACAATGGTGCTGACTCCTCGGCTGATTCGCTTGACTGATGGAGAAACAGGTCCAGGCGAATCATTGAATCTCAGTCGCCATGAACTGAATCGATTCGATTCGCTTGGTGTAAACGGCTACATCTAAACGTGTGTGGCGAATCAACACGATTCATGAATTGTGTTGATTCTTCATGAATTGAATCGATTCGATTCGTTTGGTGTAAACGCATCCTGAATGAGAAACAGCGAAGAAGACCGAAAATTAAAAGAACACTAAAGGAACATTTTACTTTGATTGCACCAGGCTATTCAGACCTCAAATGTGCGCCCTCCAACAGAAATAATAACGATAAGTACAATGATAATAATAAATTACATTAATGAAAGAAAATAGATTTTTTTCAGCTCACAGTTAGGCAGGTTGGTAAAGGTCCTTGAAGCTTGTTTCTCTGTCCACTCCGAAAGTAAGATTAAGTTCAGGAGAATGTGTAGGGAATATGGTTATCTTATTAACAGCTTATTTCCGTAATCGACATATCTAATCTAATACCGACGTTTATGGCGACCCTTTGTTTTTCTTTTTATCGATGTAGTGATTTTTCTTGCTGATTTGGATGAATCTTTCATCCTTTTCTTTAGACCTTAGCGATCTTTGAGGTATTTTTTCGTAATCGCTCGAAAAGTTTTTGTTATAGTAAAAAAAAAATAAAGTTCCCAGGTTAATTAGTCTAGTGTGTAGTCGCTCTTCGACTAATTGTTCGAAATGAAACTCGCAGTATCGCACTCACTCTACTTGATTAGTTAGTAAATATGGTGAAACATGTGGACATACGACATAAATTAATTCCCATTACATTTGTCCTTTTAGCTATAACATACCACATATATATACATATCATTAAATGCTTTCATATCAAATACAACTGACACATATTCTCTTCTATATGTTCCGTTATTCAATTTGCACTATATTACACTTCACATGGTTTCAACACATACACTGTGCGAGTTCTCTGATCACGACGAATTTCTGCTTGCTGTACAACAGACGTCACTAAGATGCTACACCTCGAAGTGTCACAGCCATACTGTCCTCTTGCTATTAACTGCCCCAGTCTGTGGAGGCATACAAAGCGCGTTTTGTTTGCCCAGCTGTGTTTGACTATACTGTTTGTCTGGCTTATGACGGTCTTGTGTATGACTGCGTGGTGATAACATATCGTGGGTCCTGCCATTTTCAGCCGTCCTGTAGTCTACAAAGCTACATGTGGCTTCATAGTGTTCGTATAACGCACTTTTTCGCTTTCGACTGTTTTCTTCTGAATATTTGATGTAACCGACTTTCAGAAAAAAAGTGATTATGTTTTTCACATGTCATTTTTACAAGAAGCACAGGAAACAATGCAGCAACAAAATGATACAAGCACTAGATTTATCATTCTGCCACAAAACGAGACTATCGGCTGGTTTGTTAAAATTGTACCAGGCCGGATCCAATGAATTTTCATAAATACAGACGCAGAAGTAAAGGCATATTTGTGTATATATCTGCTAGATATACACTTAACCATCTATTTGCCGGGTTGATATGCATGTCTAGACTGAAAATTTTGCATTTGTTTCTTTATTTATGGATGTCAAGTATACGAATATTCTTTGAGTGGGGCCTCGCACAATTCTAACAAACCGGCAGAAAATGTTTACTTCGGACCAAAATTGCGTGTGCTACAGCTTTTGGAGACTACAAAGGTAGTGTTTCGAGATATCGGCATTTTTTTTTTTCTTTTTGTTGTTCACGTATTTCTATAACTGTCCTGATGTTAACATAATATTAAGTAAAAAATAATAATCTTCCTGTAACATAATCCTCTCTCATTTACCTGCATTCCGAAGTTTTGCGGAAATTCCTAGCAAGTAATAGCATTTATTCAAGTGACATTTGTTATTGTAGGGTCACACTGACTTGGGTTGTTTGTAGGCCTACATTTAACATTTTCGGAAATCTCTAAAATCCAAGAAAACAATAATAAATAACAGGCATTCATATTAATTTTTTCGAACAGAAATACCTTTAATCTAGTGCTTGGGGGGTGGGGGTTGCAAGTTTAAGACAATTTACTCAAGATGTGACACAAAGATAAAGGAAATACTTTATATGAACGGCACATCATTCTTATATATTTGTATACAAAAAATCTTCGTTATTGTTTTTCTTAATGCTTTCCAGATTTTTTTTTTTTTTTATAGATTATTCCGAAAAGTGAAGGTAGGTCTCATAACTGATTTTTTTTATTGTATCGAATCGTTACGTCACAACTGCCGATTTTCTATGGTAAAATGAAAAATAATATTTCGGTGAACATCGAAAATTTCTGCCACCACCTAAAAATAGCGGATAGGCCTTGAAATTTTCAGGGGAGAGTCAGAGGCCCTGAAACTCTGGGAATACATTTAAATCAGATTCGGCAACATGTTTAATGTAAAGGGGTGGATAGCCTATGCCTGACCAAAAGTGCACAGCATCCACGTTATAATGGAGAACAATACACTCATCCGTACAAAAAGGCATCAATCAAACAACCACATATAAGGGGAAATCAGTACACACACACATATATATTCATATATGTGTGTGTGTATATGTATGTCTATATAATATATAATTATATATATAAACACACACACACAACACACACACACACACACACACACACACACACACACACACACACACACACACACACATATATATATATATATATATATATATATATATATATATATATATATATATATAATCGATCCGGTTTTACGTCACCAACCCCATTGCAATGACAGTATCTACTTTCTAAGCACTTTTGGGGTTTTGGCAGGTGGAAAACGGCGACCCTAGTGGATGGTCTTCCTTTTAGCCTTGGATGATTAGACGCGTATTACCCATATATAAATACATATAATGATACATAATGTATAATAATTTCAAATATTTTTCGTCTGCCCATCCCTTGAAATCTTACGTTTGAGTCCGATCGCAAAGAAAGCAAGTTTACCTGCGCGGGCTACTGGCGTCGACCCGCGCTAAGAATTGCTCTAAAGGTTTGTTTCCATCGGCCAGAGCGTGCGAGTGAGCGTTATTTTTATTCAATATTTGTTCATTTGCACGTCTCTTGTGGGTCTTTCCATCGAACCTGCGCACTAAGATGTAAACACACATTTAAACATCAAAACAAAAATGGTCATGGCGAGTGGTGTGCAAAATGGCTAAGTACGTATATATTTTTTATAAATATTTTTTATTTTGATTTCCAAAACAATAAATGCTGGTCTAGTGAGACAGAATTGTGCTTCCTCCAGGTGGGGCTGGAATTGATACATTCCTTTACTTCTGATCTTTGGAAGGTAGGTACTCTTGTCTTTTTTGGTGCTTTTTTTCTTTTTTCTTTTTTTGTCTCTTCTCCTGTCATTTCATTATCACCAGAAGCCCGCCATTCAAGAAAAAAAAAATGCTGTGGCCATACCCCTTTGACATCAATTAATAAAATCCCCAAAAGATTACCTCATGTAAGTTGCACCACGGACTAGCTGCTAACACCCAACTGCATCTGAGAAATCTAAGGCAGAAATGTCATGTAGATGAGTTAAGAAAACAGATTTCACCCATTCTCGGTGGTGAGCATTAAAATCACCAGTGAAAATGAAACGATTTCCTATCATTCTCCTGAATGGAAATTAGTGAAAATCGTAAATCCATTCATCAGAATTGGAACTTCTATACAGACTAAGCATCCCCTGATCACTGAAGGTCTGCTGAGGACAGGGGGCCATGATGAATTTTACCATAAGACAGAAAGGAAGAAAACTAAATAATGGACGTGGCTAAATTCAGGAATGACCGCCACACAGCTATGGCTACAATTCAGACAAACCACTTCAAGGATGCCGCTGTAAGAAAACTACTCACACGACTTAATTATATCCTTTTCGAAGTCTATTTTCACCTCCTTCATGGTTTAAGTACACTCATTTCTTCTTTGTTTGGGTATACTCATTTCTTCGTTTGTGTATACTCATTTCTTTTATACGCTGCTAAAAATTGTCTTCTGGACATTTTCCAAAGAAGCTGCCTGTTTTCTCTAATTTTCTTGCATATAGCATTGCATTACTTATGGCCATTTCTTGTGCCAGTTTTGAATCTTCATACAAATCTATCTACTTTCTAAATAGGCTTCGCAAAATGTTGAATAGTGTAGGCCTACATCAATATTCCCTTCGTCCAGGTTCGTTTCTTTTTACCATCAAAAAATAGGCTTCTAAAATTACCACTCTTGTAGGTGCACTTCCTTCTCCTTTCCTTACCTCAATGTTGTTTTTGTTGTTGTTGTTTTGTTTTGTTTTTTCCTGTAGCAGTATTTTCGTTTAATTACTACATGGTCACTTTCTTACAGGACAGTATTCCATATCCTTTATATCATCTTTTATACTTAATGAACATTAAATCAAGCGTAGACATCCTGTCTAGCCCTCTTGCCCTCGTATGATCCCTTACATTTTAGAAAAGGCAATACTTATTTATGACCTAGTAATTTTGCATTCCACGAATCCTATCTCTGCTCTGGGATTGAAACTATCCCAGTTAATTTTGCTTCCAAAGTCTCCTGTTACAAAAATTTCTTTTGCATTGGTTTTCGAATGCTGTAGCAGTTCTTCCAGGCTCTTTGATGT
>NW_027213045.1:30000-32500 GCF_042767895.1 Penaeus vannamei | reverse complement strand
AAATGTAATTTTTTATTAACGAGAAGACACGAAACAGATGCAATAGCTTTTTCAACTCTAGACAAAGACTATGCACACAAATGAGCTCAAAATTCCATATAGTTTTTATTTCAGAGCGGGTATTACTGTGTACTATCATCTTCAATATGAAATAAATAGTATCTTGCTTTTACATATGAAGTTCAAAAATCCGACTTTTAGGTACCCTTTATATTGAAATGCCCTTTACAGCAGTAACAACCAATTTCAAATCAAATCCAATTTACCAATGCTGTGATGAACCGACTGCTGAGTGAAGTCTAACGGGAATAATTCAGTCCTTACTTATACAGCTATTTTTAAACATTAGTGCTTTGTACTTGGTATCACTTCGTAAACTACAGCATATCACCAGGAAGTCTCGATGGAAGCATATTTTGTGTGTAAAAGGACACAAAATTAATATTTTTTTTAGATATTTCACAAAATATTTCGCCATAATTCACGGTGATATAATTTTTTCTGATATTGGTATAAAAGTGTTCTTTGACCATTCACGAACTTATATCTATCCACAGTGTCATAATCATAAGCCATATGCACGATTGCAACAAGCCAAAGTCCACATAGGTGTACCTGGGCGCTCATTAGCAGTGTACCTCCCCAGGTGTTTAGTGGGTCTCGCGTGTGCTGCCCAAGAACTAGCCATAGTTGGAAACTCGTTTGGTAGTTTCCTCATCCATGTACCTGTACAATACACGAGCTAACTCAATTTGCACCCCCCCCCCCTCCATCTGGGACACTGATTATGTTGAAGGTCTATTTCTGATGATTTATATTGCGCTAGGCATAGGTATAGATAGATCATGTCTTTGCATTAGCTATTAGATATCAGCTAGAAAATGTTTGATTGTCTAAATTCTTTCTGGACAACCAACAGAATGATGGTCATGAAGCATCACCACAGAGCTGTAGTCCTAAAGAAGCTAAGAAAAAGGGTTCAACTAAGTCCAGGTCTCCTGAATTGATTACTATTGAGGATGATGATGAAATACGAATGAGCAGTCCTTCACCTACATTTGATGATGAATTATGTCAAGAACTTGAAGAAATAGGAGAGGAACTAGACAGATTCACAGAAGAAACTATTGGCAATTCAGATATCACCAGGAACAAGGAATTTGAATTTTTATATAGCAGAGACGACATGGAATCCAATGGGAATGCAACTCTCAAAAGAAAACCAGCTGAAAGTAGAAATACACCTTCATTCAAGTTTTTCAGGTAAGAATTGTTCAGTATCCATTCATAATTCTTTATAGCAAGCATGTAGAGTAGGTATAGAGTATATATAGATAAACCCACAAACATTCTATTTAGGGGTATATGCATATTTAGTTTTGTATATACTTCTTTCTTTTATTGTATCTTTATTTGATTGTTTTTTATTTCATATATCTTCTCTTTAAGATGTAAATGTCTCTGACCACATGAAGTAAAAAACTCAGGTTATCTGTTGAATAAGTTACTAAAAAATACAGAAGAATATTTTTTACAGGTAAACATTAAAAAGATAGAGGAAAATTCAGTAGTGTGAAAGAAAACTAGTTATACTATTTGCACACACATTAAAAAAGGAGAGTGGGAAAGGTCATTAATGTTTACAAATGTACTTATGAATATGTATATATTAATTGACATTACATAGGTACTGTATATATATGCCTAAAAATGTTAGATGTTATGGTTTCTAGAGTGCTAACAGCAATTTATTTATTTTTTAACTTGATCTATCAGTATAATTATATTTATCAGCATTTTGGTGATCATTCTTTCATAGAGGATTTGTAGAATTATATGGAGAAATATGGATATTGGAATTATTGTGATCTACATATCTGGAAATCACTGAGTACTCTTCTTAGATATACCTTTAATCAATATACAGAAGCAACAGACAGACTCACTGCATTTTATCTTGAGAAAACAGATGTGCATAAGAAATGCAGAACATCATGAAAAAAGTTCAGACACAAACAGGTTAATGATGAGCTGCATGATCATTTTATATGAGATATATTTTGAGGTGAAGGATGACAAAGTCATTTTTTTGGAAACTTACGACTTTTTTTCATTTTCAGTTGTCTGGCCAGTAAAGAAGAAAATGCTTTTAATCCTCGAAAGTGGTTGGATGAATTCTGTTTTAAGTCTTCTGAGAAACAAGTAGATAGAGAAGGTCATGGCATAGAGACCATAAGCAAAATTACAACTGATGTTGGACAGCATGAAAAACAATTTGAAGATGATTCTGCAAAGGCCAAATTGTTGCTTAAGCAGAAGACACAGTTAATGAAAAATGCCAAATTTTTGATTGATCAAAAAAAGCTATTAACCACTGAAAGAGATAATGTTATAAAAAGGGTCAAGGGAGGTTCAGTAAATCAGTCAAAAATCTCAAGAGTCTTGGATGAAAATGCTCGTCTGACAAAGGAGTTATCTGCTCATTTGCAAAGTATCACCA
>NW_027213045.1:10000-20000 GCF_042767895.1 Penaeus vannamei | reverse complement strand
GAGAGGGAGTCAGACAGACAGACAGAGAGAGACAGAGAATGAAGAGGGTGGATGAACGTAGAGGGAGAGAGAACAAAGTGTATGTGTTTGGTTTGTTACATTCTGAAAAGAAAAAAGAAAGGAATCATCCGTATGGAATCTTCCAAGATTGCAAATGTCTACGAAGTTCATTTGGCAACCCCCCTCACAAAAAAGAGGAAGTAAGAAATAGACACCTGGACACACACACGCGCACGCATGCACTCACGCAAACACACACGCACACAGACGCGCACACAAAAAACACACACACTACAGTATGTGGGTGTATGTATATATGTATATATATATGCATGTATGTATATAGTGAATATTGTTTTGCTATAGATAGCTTGGCTTCCCCAGTTCATCATTTTTTCGTCTATCTTTGTCTAAGGTGTCGCTGTGACAGGATCTCAGGTGGGCACAGATGCTATTGAACAATGTGTCATCAGATAAACACCATGTAGCAAATTTCCCCGGCAACCAACAGACGGGAAAATAAAAACAAGGGAAAAAATTGGGTTTGAAAGAGTGGGGTCTCACATGGCCCGATCCTCACCCTGCATAATAAGTGGTCTCTAGGGAATTTGACCGGCAAATAACAGGGACGAAAATTATCAGACTTCCTCTCTTCCTCCCTCCCTCCCTCCCTCCCTCCCTCCCTCCCTCCCCACTACCCCCTCCATACTTGCGTCCCACGTCACTCCCCCTCCCATCCCATCCCCAGACTATCTTCCCCCCCCCCCCCATCTCCTTCCCATCCCTCCCCCCCTCCCCCTCCCTTGCCTACGAGAAAATGAAAATTTCGAATAGAGCAAAACCTTTGCCTCTCGAGTCACGGTTTGCATACGGAACCACCGCTAACATCACGGTTAGATATTCCTGGCGTCACCCCCTTCGTCGGTTGGTCTCTGTCCCCATGTGCAGTTTAACGACGTTCTGCCGGAAAAGAATTCTTCGCCTTGACAAAAAGGTGGGGCGTGCATTGGGGAAATCGGTGTGTTCACGCGGCATAAATCTACGGGGCCGTTTGCCACGTTTCACTATCTCGTCCTAATCCGTGCGTCATTAACTACGTCGTTTTTTTTTTCCTTTTTTCTTTTCTTTTCTTTTTTCTTTTTTTCCGTTCCGTCTGTCTTTCTTTCTTCAAATAGATATGATATTCAGCACGTCGACGCTGGTGGTGTTAGTGGATGGTTTCAGATTTAAAGAGAGAATAGTTGTGATCGAAGTCACATATTGCCAGTAAATTGTTTCAAAGTTTCAGGAGAGGATAAGTGGCCGGCAGTATTTATCAGTGTAATATGAAAGTGAAAAGGAAGAGAGAAAAGTAGAAATATTACTTAACTGAACCAAAAAAAAAAAGATTGCAGAACAGTTCAGATCTGTTGAGTTTTTTTTCTTTAACGTCGACTAAATTATTTAAATTTACTTGTTTCCTTTTTTAAAGTTTTCGAGTACTCATCTCCATAAAAAAAACAACTAAAGGTCGAGGTATCTGAACCTCCGGTTTTTGTTGCACGATCTTTATTTTTTAGATTACTCTTTTAATCATTTTTGTCTAAACGAGCTCATTTTGTTGCATTAGTGCAGTATTGATTTTTTAGCCTTTCAGTGAATGGGAGCAAAAGTGAGGAAGCGGAAGTGGAGATGAAAAAGAGGAGAAAAAAAGGACACCAGCGAGAATTAAAATGAGAGAGGGTGAAGGAGAAGAAGGAGGAAGAGAAGGAGAAGGAGGAAGAGGAGAGGGAGAGGAGGAGAAGGAGGAAGAGCAGAGGGAGAGAAGGAGGAGGAAGAGCAGAGGGAGAGAAGGAGGAGGAAGAGCAGAGGGAGAGAAGGAGGAGGAGGAAGAACAAAGAGAGAGGAGGAGAAGAAGGAGGAAGAGCAGCAGAGGGAGAGAAGGAGGGAAGGAGCAGAGGGAGAGAAGAAGAGGAAAGGAAGAGCAGAGGGAGAGTAAGAGAAGGAGGGAGAGCAGAGGGAGAAAAGGAGGAAGAGTAGAGGGAGCGGAGGAGAGTGAGGAAGAGCAGAGGGAGAAGAGGAGGAAGAGCAGAGGGAGAGGAGGAGAAGGAGGAAGAGCAGAGGGAGAGAAGGAGAAGGAGGAAGAAGAGAGGGAGAGAAGGAGGAAGAGAAGAAGTAAAGGGAGAGAAGAGGAAGAAGAGAAAAAGATGAAGAAATAGAAACAAGAGGAAGAAAGCAGAAGAGTGAGGAAAAAGTGTTGGAGAAGGAGAAAGAGAAGTGGAAGGAAAAGGAGGAGAAAGAGAAGGGGAAGGAAAAGAAGGAGAAATTGAAGGGGAAGGAAAAGAAGGAGAAATTGAAGGGGAAGGAAAAGAAGGGAGAAGTAGAAAGAGGCGGAGGACGAGGAGGAGGTTGGCAGTTGTAACTGGAATTAACTGCGGTCAACTTTATAAGAAGAGACGTCGTTAAGAGCCTCAAAAATGGGGCTCATCTAAGTCGGCAAATGAAAACAGTTGATGAGTGTGACTCGAGGGGAACGTTTCGATGGGGCGGGTCTCGGAAGAGGAAGAGAGGAAGGGACAAGAAGTGAGGGAAAGGAAGGAAAGGACAAGGACGAGGGGAAGGAAGTAAGGAAGGGACAAAAACGAGGGGAAGGAAGGAAGGAAGGGATAAGAAGTGAGGGGAAGGATGGAAGGAAGGGACAAGAAATGAAGGGGGAGTAAGGAAAGAAGGAAGAAAAAAAGAAAATAATCTACAGATTAAGAGAACGCGGGAGAAAGGGAAAGGAGGAAGGAAGTGAAGAAATAGAGAAGAAAGAAGGAATGTAGAGATGAGGCAGAAAGAAAGAAAGATGGAAAATGAGGAAGAAAATGAGAAGGAGGGAGTGAGGAAGGAGGAGGAGGAGAAGGAGGAGGAGGAGAAGGAGAGTGGGTAAGGGAGGAGGAGGAGGAGTAGAGAGAAGGAGGAGGAAGGTGTAATGGGTGAGGGAGGAGGAGGAGAAGCTGAGTGAGAAGGGGGTGGGTGAGGAAGGAGGAGGAGAAGGAGAACGAGGAGAAGGGGGGTGGGTGAGGAAGGAGGAGAAGGAGAGTGGGTAAGGGAGGAGGAGGAGGAGGAGAATGGAGGTTAGGTAAGAGGAGAGTAATTCAGCCTGAGACGAGCCCTTCGAGGCCCCGCTGCTCAAGCAAGGCGCAGGGGGGGCGTGGCTTGATCCCCAATATCCCTGAGGATGGCCACGGTCTGTTCTCTCGCTGAGGCCGATGCTCCTGGCTCGCTCTGATGGGCCGGGCGTCGGACCTGGTCGGGGCCGCGCGCGCTGGTCAGGGCGCCTTGGGGTAGGGCTGCGTTTATTGATAAAGTCCTTGATGCAATTAGTCCGGCTTGGGTGTAGTGGCGGTGCTATTGGCCGTATTTAGTTTTGTTTTGCATTCATGTTCTGTTTTTTGTTGTTGTTGTTATTTGAGTTCTTGTTTTTGTTTTGTTATTCGAGTTCTTGTTTTGTTTTTATTATTCGATTTTTGTTGTTTTTGTTATTCGAGTATTTGTTTTTTTTGTTAGTCGAATTTTTTTTTTGTTATTCGAGTGTTTTTTTGTTGTTGTTTTTGTTCGTGTTGGCGATCTGTTCTTTTTTCTGGTTAAAGGTGCGTGTCTGTTAAAGGCATTACTGTTCTGTTGGTTGAAGCTGTGTTGTTACGGAAACTGTGTTGTAGTATTGTTATAATGGCTTTGTTACTGATGTTTGTTTGAGGGTCACTTTATTGCGGGATTAGAGAGAAGCACAGGTCAGGCTTATGCGTAATTCCACAGCTTTTCCTCGAGTCGCCTCATTCCCCTATTCGCAAGGATTAAGAAGCGGAAGGGGAAGAAGGGAGAAGAGACAAGCGACGGTGAACACGGTGCTGGAGGTGATGAGAATAATGACCGGAAGAAGAGGAAGAGGAAAGGTGAAGGGAGAGGTAAAGGAGGATATGGTAGATGAGGAAGAGGAAGGGCGGGAGAGAGAGGTAGAGGAAGAAAGGTAGATCAGGATGAAGAGGAAGAGGGATAGGTAAAGGAGGAAGAAGAACGGGAGGGAGAGGTAAAGGAAGAATGGGTAGATGTGGATAAAAGAGAGGGACAGGTAGAGAAAACCGAGGAGGAAGAGGAAGATGGAGAGAGATAGGTAGAGAAAGACGAGATGGAAGCGTAAGAGCGAGAGGGAAAGATAGAAGAAAAAGTACATAAGGATTGAAGAGAAAGAGGGAGGAGAGAGACAGGTAGAGAAAGATGAGGAGGAAAAGGAAGATGAAGGAGAAGGAAAGGGAGAGGAGGAACACGAAGAAGAGAAAGGGGCACGGAGATAATCAAGAGAAACCGGAGGGGGAATTGCTGGCCCAACAGACCTTGCCCCTCCATTACCTCCGGCTGCATATTAGCTTCACCTCTGACCCGGGCAATCAGGTAACACAATTCACCCAGAATGCGCGGCCATCAGGACCTGTCTGGCTACCGGCAGCTCGGTCCTCGCCGCCCCCGCCTCTCCCGCCGCTGGAGACGAGCTAGCACGCCCTTCGCCAGGAGGTCGGGAAGCCGGACGCAAGCAGGGCGCGAGTAACGAACTTAAAGGCGAGGGCGTACTCACCTATGTAGGTGTATCTCATTCTGTTTCTCTGTCTTTCTCTCTCTCTATTCCTCTCTCTCTCTCTCTCTCTCTCTCTATTCCTCTCTCTCTCTCTCTCTCTATTCCTCCCTCTCTCTCTCTCTCTCTCTCTATTCCTCTCTCTCTCTCTCTCTCTCTCACTCTCACTCTCACTCTCACTCTCACTCTTCCCCTCTCTCCCCCTCCCCCCCCCCCTCTCTCTCTCTCTCTCTCTCTCTCTCTCTCTCTCTCTCTCTCTCTCTCTCTCTCTCTCTCTCTCTCTCTCTCTCTCTCTCTGTCTCTTACTCTTACTCTTCCTCTCACTCTCGCTCTCCCTCTCACTCTCACTCTCACTCTCACTCTCACTCTCACTCCTCACTCCCACTCTCACTCTTCCCCTCTCTCCCCACTCCCCCCCTCTCTCTCTCTCTCTCTCTCTCTCTCTCTCTCTCTCTCTCTCTCTCTCTCTCTCTCTCTCTCTCTCTCTCTCTCTCTCTCTCTCTCTCTCTCTCACACACACACACACACACACACACACACACACACACACACACACACACACACACACACACACACACACACACACACACACACACACACGCTTACACGGACGCGTCCCCCTTAATACATCCCTGTCTTTCGTTTGCGTCACTTGTGTCAAGATTGAGCGACATCACATCGTCCATATCAAAGGAAATGTTTATATGGGAAAAAGGAAGACAACAGTAATGTATTTACCAGCTTTCCGTCACTTTCCGTGTCCTCTTTGTCCATAATTACTCTCTCACCCTTTTGTCATACCTTTCACCCCCCTCTCCCCCCTCTCCCCCTTGTCCGATTAAAACCCTTTCTCTTTCTCTCGCTTTTTTTCTCGTTTTTTTCATCCCTTTGTGTAACTAATTGGTTTTCTCTCTCGTCTTCCCCCAGGTGAGTCTGGTGGTGCAGAGATTGAACGCGGGGTCGTGGTGTCTGGGATGGTGAGTACCCGGGGTGGTGATGGTGCTCATGGTGAGTGGCCGGGATGGTGAGTACCCAGGATGGTGATGGTCCCCAGGATGGTGAGTGCCCGGGATGGTGAGTGCTTGGGATGGTGAGTACCCGGGCTGGTGATGGTGCCCGGGATGGTGATGGTGCCCGGGTTGGTGAGTGGCCAGGATGGTCAGTGCCCGGGATGGGGATGGTGCCCGTGATGGTCAGTGCCCAGGATGGGGATGGTGCCCGGAATGGTGAGTGCCTTGGATGGTGATGGTGCCCGGGATGGTGAGTGCCTGGGTTGTTGAGTACCCGGGATGGTGATGGTGCCCGGGATGGTGTCTGGGGTCTGGGATGGTGAGTGCCCGGGATGATCATGGTGCCCGGGATGGTGCCCAGGATGGTGGACGGGATGGTGAGTGCCTGGGATGATGGTGGTGCCCGGGATGGTGTCTGGGATGGTGATGGTGCCCGGGATGGTGAGTGTCTGGGTTGTTGAGTACCCGGGATGGTGATGGTGCCCAGGATGGTGTCTGGGATGGTAAGTGGACGGGATAGTGAGTACCCGGGATGGTGATGGTGCCCGGGATGGTGTTTTGGGTAGTAAGTGGACGGGATGGTGAGTGGCCGGGATGATGATGGTGCCTGGGATGGTGCCCGGGATGGTGAGTGCCTGGGGTGTTGAGTACCTAGGATGGTGAGTGTTCGGGATGGTGATGTGGTTATCATTTTTCTGTTCTTCCATTTTTTTATTTATTTTTTATTTAGCTTGGTTTATTGGTTTTGTTTGGAAGGAATTAGAGGGAAAGGGATAAAGTTTGAGAGAGAGAGAGAGAGAGAGAGAGAGAGAGAGAGAGAGAGAGAGAGAGAGAGAGAGAGAGAGAGAGAGAGAGAGAGAGAGAGAGAGAGAGAGTAAAAATAAGAACAATAGGGTGGAAGGCAGGATGAGTAAGGAAAATGGGAAATGAAACAGAAAGAGGGGTGAGTAAGAGTCGAAGAGATAATGAGACGGACGGATGTAACTGGGAGAAGGCTAACGAAGCGGAATGAGATAGCGACAGCACACCGCGAGAAACGGAACACCCCCTCGTCCCCCCTGCCCCTCCCTCCTCCCTTTCCTCCCTCTTGACCCTTCCTTCCCTCACTCCCTCCCTTTCCTCCCTCTTGACCTTTCTTTCACTCCCTCCCTTTCCTTCCTCTTGACTCTTCCTTCCCTCCCTCCCTCCCTTTCCTTCCTCTTGACCTTTCCTTCCCTCCCTCCCTTTCCTTCCTCTTGACCCTCTCCTTCCCTCACTCCCTCCCTTTCCTTCCTCTTGACCTTTCCTTCCCTCCCTCCCTTTCCTCCCTCTTGACCCTTCCTTCACTCACTCACTCCCTTTCCTTCCTCTTGACCTTTCCTTCCCTCCCTCCCTTTCCTTCCTCTTGACCCTTCCTCTTCCCCTCACCTCCACTCACCTCTTTCCTTCCTCTTGACCTTTCCACTTCCCTCCCTCCCTTTCCTTCCTCTTGACCCTCCCTTCCCTCACTCCCCCTTTCCTTTCCTCTTTGACCTTTCCTTCCCTCACTCCCCTTTCCTTTCCTCTTGACCCTTCCTTCCTCTTGACCACCTCCTTTTCCTTCCTCTTGACCCTTCCTTCCCTCACTCCCTTTCCTTCCTCTTGACTCATCCTTCCCTCCCTCCCTTTCCTTTCTCTTGTCCCTTCCTTCCCTCCCTCCATTTCCTTCCTCTTGTCTCTTCCTTCCCTCTCTCCTTTTCCTTCCGTCCCTCCCTTTCCGTTCTCTTGACCCTTCCTTCCCTCCCTCCCTTTGCTATCTTTCCTTCTACCCTTTCTTTCTTTGTTCCTCCCTACCTTCCTTTCTTCCCTACCTCTTGACCCTTCCTCCTTCCCTCACTTTCCTATCTCTTTACTCCCCTTCCTCTCTCCCTCCCTCCATTTCCTACCTCTTGTTTCTCCGTACCTCTTGATTTTCTTTCTCCTTCCCTCCTTTTCCTACCTCTTGTCCCTCCCTACATACCTTCCTTCCTTGCTTCTTGACACTTCCTCCTTCCTCCTTCCCTCCCTCTCCTATCTTTTGACCCTTCCTCCCTCCCTCCCTTTCCTACCACTTGTCCCTCTCTACCTCTTGATTTTCTTCCTTCCCTCCCTTCCCTTGTATCTCCCTACCTCCCCTCCTTTCCTCCTTCCTCCTACCCCCCCTTTCCTCCTTCCTCCCTCTCTCCCCTCTCATCAGTTCTAGAGCGGGAGAAGGGGGAGGAAGGGGGATGGGTGGGTGGGGGGGTCGAGGTCACTCCAGCCATTGTGGATACCGACCCCCTTCCCCTGCTCCTCCCCCCCCCTCTCCCCCCGTTCGACCACCGGTGGGATTAGCATACGAGGCAAAGTTTGGGGCCGTGTCGGGAGTCAAGGGAGAGGGAAAGTTGAAGGGCGATCAGGAAGGACACTCTCGACTGCCTCTTCTCTCTCTCTCTCTCTCTCTTTTTCTCTCTCACTCTCACTCTCATTCTCTCCCTCTCTCTCACTCTCACTCTCTCTCTCTCTCTCTCTCTCTCTCTCTCTCTCTCTCTCTCTCTCTCTCTCTCTCTCTCTCTCTCTCTCTTTTCTCTTTTTCTCTTTTCCTCACTCCTCCCCACTCTCATTCTCTCCTCTCTCTCTCTCTCTCTCTCTCTCTCTCTCTCTCTCTCTCTCTCTCTCTCTCTCTCTCTCTCTCTCTCTCTCTCTCTCTCTCTCTCTCTCTCTCTCTCTTTCCGTTTCTGTCCCCGTCCCCCGTTCCCCTTCTCTCTCTCTCTCTCTCTCTCTCTCTCTCTCTCTCTCTCTCTCTCTCTCTCTCTCTCTCTCTCTCTCTCTCTCTCTCTCTCTCTCTCTCTCACTCTCACTCTCCCACTCTCACTCTCACTCTCCCACTCTCACTCTCACTCTCACTCCACCTTCCCCCTTCCCCCTTCCTTCCCCCTCCCTCCCCTCTCTCCCCTACTTCCTTCCTTCCTTCCTTCCTTCCTTCTTCCTTCTCCTTCCTTCCTTCCTTCCCTTCCTTCCTTCCCTCCCTCCCTCTCCCTCCCTCCACTCCCCTCCCTCCCTCCTTCCCTCCCTCCCTCCCTCCCTCCCTCCCTCCCTCTCTCCCTCTCTCCCTCTCTCTCTCCCCCCCTCACACACGCACGCACAGACACACACATAGATAAAGATGAATATGCATATTTGTCGTTTTTACTGATGAAGATTTTCGAAACGCTGAAAGACTCCTTGTCGAAGCCTCATTAGTCGGGCCTCTTTGTTGTCGCGGGCCTCTTGCGCAAACACGGGCAGCGAAGAAATGGATTTTATCGACGATTTTCTGCCCAGGAGTCTAATGCCGATTATTTCCGGCTCGATTGAAGTGCGCCATAATTCGCGATTGAATTGTTCCCTCCCTGATCCCCCCCCCCATCCTCCCCACATACACACTCACCCAGCTCCCCCTTCCTCCTCCCCCTACCTGACTCCCCCCCCCCCCCCCCCCCCAATCCCCCCACTCACTTTCCATCCCCTTCCTGTGTCCCCTGTTCTCTCTCATTCTCTCTCTCCTGCATTATGTTCTTTCTTTTTTTCTCTCTTTTTATGTTTCCTCTTGTGTTTTCTTTACTTCATTTATTTCTTATTTTCTTCCCATTTTCTTAGTTTCTTCTCTCTTGAACCATTCCTCGTATGTCACACCTTTCTTCCCCTTTCTCTTTCTCTTATTCATTTACTTACTTCTTCCTCTCCCACCTCCCTTTCTCTTCTCCCCTCCCCCTCCCTCCCTCTTCACCCTTCCCCCTCCCTCCCTTTTCTCCCCTTACCCTCCCTCCCTCCCTCCTCTCCCTCTCCCTCTCCCTCTCCCTCTCCCTAACTCCCTCCCCCTCCCTCCCTCCCTCCTCTCCCTCTCCCCAATTCTTTATCTCCCTTTCCTCCCCATCCTTCCTCCTTTCCCGTCCTCCCCCTTCCCCTCCCTCCCTGTTCGTTCCTTTAGAGGTCGTGAGGGAGTGAAGAACGTTAAGGAGTGGAAGGTCCGAAGGGAGTCAAGGATGTGTGGTGAGCGGACGGAGTGGAGGATATACAGAGGGAATAAAGCGCGTGGATGGAGAGGAATGAAGAGGCGGGAAGGGCATGGAGGAAGTGGATGTGGAGGGCGGGAAGGGGGTGGAGGGAGTGGATGTGGAGGGCGGGAAAGGCATGGAGGTAGTGGAAGTGGAGGGCGGGAAGGGCAAGGAGGGAGTGGATGTGGAGGGAGTAAAGCGCGTGGATGGAGAGGAATGAAGAGGCGGGAAGGGCATGGAGGAAGTGGATGTGGAGGGCGGGAAGGGCAAGGAGGGAGTGGATGTGGAGGGCGGGAAGGGCATGGACGGAGTGGATGAGGAGGGCGGGAAGGGCAAGGAGGGAGTGGATGAGGAGGCCTCGGAGGGCGACGGACAGATGGGCGCGC
>NW_027213044.1:5000-7500 GCF_042767895.1 Penaeus vannamei | reverse complement strand
CAGTTGTGGCAGTTATGGCCATTGTTCGGTGTCCTTCATGAGACTTTCAAGGCAATCTATGTTACGGGAATGAAGTTCGCAGTTGATGAGTCACTGCGGGTGTACATGGGACGTCAACACGCATTTCATATCAACCTGACGAAGTTTGCGACTTGTACTTTTGGCAGATACTCAACAGAGAAACGAATACAATCCACCCCACGAACCTCAGGACCATTAGGTTATGCTATCTTTATAAAAATTAGGTAAGTCAGAATTTGTTTTTTCAGGTTCCTCTAATTCTGAAACCCTGAATGTTTGGCAGCACTACCAGAGATGTAGTAATCTTAGCGAGTCAGGTTCATGTCGTGGGATAGAAATTTTAAGATGATTGTTTACAAATAACCATTTTGATAATTTCCCCGACACATTGGTAATAGAACAGAAATTCATTAATATATTTAAACATTGTTATATGGAAAAAATCTGTGACATATACACACATACATAAATATATATGAGATAATCTAAAAACGAATATGGAGGTAAGAAATGATAATTCATTAGTTTTAATTCAATTCATGTCTACTTCTCGGACTATGAGGATCCCCGAGCCGACACCGACCGTTTGTAGAAGTCAATATGGTTGGATTTCCTCGATGAGACTTTGAAGCCGGTTTATGTCCCAGGTGTGTTGATCACGGTTGATGAGTCGCTGTGAGCATCAGGATCCCAGCGACGTACCTGCCAGCATTAAGGCCATGACTGACCTGATGAACGGTGGCTGCTTCTCCAAAAAGGGTCATGAGGTGTACCTTGGCAACTGCTACATCTCGCCTGAGCTATTCCAACACCTGCAGTCTAGGAAGACGAACCTCGTGGGGACAGTTCGGTTGAATCGAAAGTCCATGCACCCACAAAGACGTCGACTTCCTGACCTCGGCGACGGGGAAGTTGGCCATGTCCTAGATGGATCAGAAGCAGGTTAACATGCTTTCGTCCATTCACGGACCAGACATGGTTGACTTTCCCCCAAGTCTCTGTAGTGGAGGCTGGAGGACAGTCCTAAGTCGTCCTCGAATACAATGTGGGAATGAAGGGGGTCGACCTGTTGGATCAACTGGCTTCATCGCACTCATCGTCATCGTCACTCATCGTCATCGTCACTCACCGTCAAAAAGTGGATCAGGTGAAGCCAGAATGTTTTTTTTTTTTTTTTTTTACTAATTGCTCGACATGTTCGCAGGATGTTGGGTGGTATCCCAGTCAACCTGAGTTCCAACTTGAACCTATTGTAGATCTTTATGGCTTACGGGAGAAGGGCGGCCTTTGGACTGCTCCGGCTGCCACCCAATCGCCTCCCGCTGCCAGAACAGTTTATGGAGCAGAAAAAGATGGAACTAAACCAAACGAAAAACATTAATAAATATAATACTAAGAATGACAACTGGATGTTTTAGACCAACTCCAATCATAACTCAAAGCCTTAACAAACCACCATGAACACACAATAAAAGAACTCGAATGCAATTAATAAAATACTTAAAAGAAACCAAATATAATAAATAAATAAAATAATAAATAAATAAAATAATAAATAATTAAAATAAATAAACACAATAAATAAATAAATACAAATACAATTAATAAATACCGCAAAGCAACAAATGACAAAGTGCATCAAAGCATATAATTCTGGAAGAGACAAAAGGTCAATTGCACACAGAGTAGCTTCAGCCTAGAAATGACTCCGAATGAAATATCAAACATATTCAATATCCCCATATATCATAAAACATACAAATAAACCCTATGGACAACACAACAAAAATACGCCACAAATTATCATTCAGAAACACCAAGAATTAATATATACTGCTTTTAAAAATTACAATAGAATTTTCAGTCAAAGAGAGAAAAAAAAAACAACAACCTGGGCGCCATTTTTCATCGAGAAGGAAAAATTATAACTTTAAAGGAACTGTGAAGTCTTCCTTGACTCGTATTATATAGAGAGTTAAGATTTCAAAGAATTTATCTTATTTCATCATCAACACAAAAATTACTTGATTAGATGATGTTCAATTTTATACGAACGCTCTCTACAAAAATGGATCTTATGAATCAACGGAGGTATTGCCAGAGAACCACGTGATACGCTGTATTCTGCGTGGTTTTCGTCCATTCATGTTTTGTGAAGATGTAAGCTTTCCACACTGTAAGCCAGCTATCCATAGCGTGAATAATGTAGTGTTCAGATATTTGAGTATATGTTGATAACAAGGGCCTTATTTGTGATGTATAACTTATGTGATGTAAGTATGTGCTATTTTTACAGTATTCGGTTATTTTATTTACGAAGCTTTGTTTTAGTTGTTCACCAAAGAAGAATGTTTTATTTAATTTGCATTTCATTAAAATATTTTGCTTTTAGTTATTGAACTTATATAAGGTGCCTAAGATATCTCAGGACATGCCTTAAACTAGTATAATTAATAAAAAAATATTTGTTTGTTTAATG
>NW_027213043.1:105000-107500 GCF_042767895.1 Penaeus vannamei | reverse complement strand
CTCACTATCACTGTCACTCTTCGCACTAACCTCTGATTCACCATCACTATCTTCCAACCTCACTATCACTGTCACTCTTCGCACTAACCTCTGATTCACCATCACTATCTTCCACCTCACTATCACTGTCACTCTTCGCACTAACCTCTGATTCACCATCACTATCTTCCACCTCACTATCACTGTCACTCTTCGCACTAACCTCTGATTCACCATCACTATCTTCTACCTCACTATCACTGTCACTCTTCTGCACTAACCTCTGATTCACCATCACTATCTTCCACCTCACTATCACTGTCACTCTTCGCACTAACCTCTGATTCACCATCACTATCTTCCACCTCACTATCACTGTCACTCTTCGCACTAACCTCTGATTCACCATCACTATCTTCCACCTCACTATCACTGTCACTCTTCGCACTAACCTCTGATTCACCATCACTATCTTCTACCTCACTATCACTGTCACTCTTCGCACTAACCTCTGATTCACCATCACTATCTTCCACCTCACTATCACTGTCACTCTTCGCACTAACCTCTGATTCACCATCACTATCTTCCACCTCACTATCACTGTCACTCTTCGCACTAACCTCTGATTCACCATCACTATCTTCTACCTCACTATCACTGTCACTATTACGGGGTAACTTCACTAATAACGTATTATCCACTGACCTAATTTCTCTTTGTTTCTCTTCATATATATTTATATATATTTATATATATATATATATATATATACAAATATATATTTATATATATATATATATAAATATATATTTATATTACCTGTTACCTGTTTCTCAGCTTATACAACTTCCTAAGTGAAGGAATGTATAAGGAATGACGTGTGTAAATAATGACAGTGATGATGATAATAACAGCAACAGTAACGAGGATGTCAATAAATATTACTCTGTAAATAAATACAACAGGAGTAGCGATTAACATCATCAAACTTTCAATTCTAAAATTATTATTATTATTATTATTATTATTATTATTATCTTCTGAAACTTACATCATGAAAAGAGTTGAATTTTTCGAAGAGCAATAGGGGAAAATAAGCAATATTGGCAACAACCATTAATAATAATAATAAGGATAATGATAAAAAATGATGATGATGATAAAAAATAATAAATAATGATGATGATGATAAAAAATAATAAATAATGATGATGATAAAAAATAATAAATAATAATGATGATGATAAAAAATAATAAATAATGATGATGATGATAAAAAATAATAAATAATGATGATGATGATAAAAGATAATAAATAATGATGATGATAATGATTAATAATAAAAATGAAATTGAAAAATAATAATGATAATGATAATAATAATAATGATAATAATAATAATAATAATAATAATAAATGATAATGACAATGATGATGATTGATAATGATAAACAAATAAATAATCTTAAAACCAAAATAGCACACTTTCTACCCACCTCAGCCCCAGGGTTCCCACAGGGGCTACTTAACCCCCCCCCCACACCCCAGGGACGAATTCGTGGGTCTTAGAGGAGCAATTCCGGACTGGGAAAAAGAACTCTGCAAGGGTTTATTTACCTTCATGAACTCCCCTCTCCCCCTCCCTCCCCTCCCTCCCTCCTTCCCTCCTCCCTCCCCAAACCTTCACGAACTCCCCTCTCCCCTCCCTCCCTTCCTTCCCTCCCTCCCTCCTCCCCACACCTTCACGAACTCTCCTCTCCCTTTCCCCTCCCTCCCTCCCTCCCCTCCTTCCCTCCCTCCCTCCCCTCCTTCCCTCCCTCCTCCCTCCTCCCTCCCCACCCCTCCATTGCACGCGATCTCTGGGTCTACTTTGGCGAAGTCGCGAAAACTGCACTAAGGTTCGTTTGTGGTTTGTCGGTGTCTGTGTGTGTGTGTGTGGTTTGTTGTTGTTGCTTTTGTTGGATCGTTTGTTCTTGTTTTTGTTGTTTGTTCTATATGTAATTTCCGTAATAATTATTATTCCTTTATTTAGGTTTACTATATAAGCGTATGTTTATTGTGAATATATACGCTATAAACTATATCTATCGGCCATCTACCATACAGATAAATAAATAAATTCAGAAATAAGCAGGTGGGTAAATAGCAAGAAAAAAAACAACCATTAGTTACAGAAAACACAAAAGTAATATCATAAAGAGGTCAACAAATTTGAAATAGAAAAAAATAATCAAATTCCTTCCACACTCAAACGCTACCTGCCGAGTATGGCGATCAACCCTTGACACAACTTCTGCCCGATTCGAAATTCCATCCGGGATTCCGAAGCTCCGAAACACCTGATTCTCGAGACAATTACCGGTTCAAGGCTTCGGAAAAGGGATCTGGCTACAAGACGACGCGCTCTCTTATTCGCACGGTCGGTTGTGTTCTGCTATTCGGACAGCTAATGAGGGTCTCAAATCGAGGTATTTCCTGAACTTTGAGCTGAATAAACGTGTCGAGTCTTCGGGAACG
>NW_027213043.1:87500-92500 GCF_042767895.1 Penaeus vannamei | reverse complement strand
CCCTGATGGAGGCTTAGTAGCTACGTATAGTTCTCACCATATGTAGACTATTGTCTAAACTTCTCGACCAATCCTATTTGATATCATTATCTGCATTATTGTTGATAATATGAATGTTTTTTTTCCTTCAAGGAGGCTTCCTAGCTACTGCATCAGCTGTTCGCAATCGTGATTCTTAGCGGGACCTTCTGAAACCCCACAGAACAATAGAGGTAGTCTCTCCCTCTCACTCTCCTTCAGTCTTTTACTTCCAACTTTTTTCCCTCTTCTCTCTCTCCCGCTGTCACCCTCACTCACACTCAAACCTTAACTTCGCTCCTCCCCTCCCACTTTGAGCCCTACAGCTGCTCCCTCCTCTCTCCTTAATCCTCCTCCACTCCTTTATTTCCTTCCCTCCCTCTCTCATCCTCCCTTTTCCTCGGAGCTCGCTTTTCCATCCCCCTCCCTCTTCCCTTCACTTTCCCCACCTCCCTTTTCTTTTTAAGATCCCCTCCCCAGCCCCTTTCTCCCTCCCCCTTCTTCTTCTTACCCTTCCCTTCCCACCTTCCTTCGTAACCCCCTCCCCCTCGGATAGTCGTGTAAATAATAGATGTGAATAAAGTGAGAATAACTGCTTCAATGTAGTGTACTTGCTCGAATGATAATAATGATGGTTGATGATGTTGATAATAACAATAATAAAAATAAGGATAATAACAGTTAGAATAGGATTCTCAGATTCGAAACTGATGCGCACGCGGGTCTGTATACTTGTATATATTTGTGTGTGTGTGTGTGTGTGTGTGTGTGTGTGTGTGTGTGTGTGTGTGTGTGTGTGTGTGTGTGTGTGTGTGTGTGTGTGTGTGTGTGTGCTCTTTATTATTCGCATTGTCAATTATAAACCCATTTTACACCAAAATGAAATGACAATAAGTCCTCAGTCCCATGGAGTATAATTCCAGGCACAAGATAATTTTCCTACATCAAAATGAATAGACTTCAAGTCCGCAGTCACATGGAATATGATTTAGGGCGTAAAGTGCAAGCGTAACGGGTAAACGTAGCTGACAATAATATTAGATAACTATAACAAATATTATATTTTATGGATGATCATAAAACATTTAATTTTTTCATCATTCACTATATGTGCATTTTATCCCGCGTATTAGCAAGACCGTTAATGCACGATTTTAATCACATATTTTACGAAACAAAATTCCAAATAGCAACTCGCTGTGCCAATGATTGATTTTTTTTTTTTTCATCATTCAGTTACACGTATTATTTGTTAATTATTTATGTGATTCGTTTATGACCAAACTCATTAATGCTCATCGTTAATCATTCATTTATATTTCATCATCATTTACCCATAATTCATTTATTATTAATGAATTTATCTTTTTAAATAAATAAATATATATATATATATATATATAAATTATTAAGAAATTTATCCATATTTCTGTATTCATAATCCATATGTTTCTTACTAAAAAATATTTTCTGCTTATCTTTAATCATCATTTTATTAACATTTAAACATAAGGATAATCCCTCTATCCTCCACTCCCCCCCCCCCCGCTTATTATCCTCCTCGATTCTTCTTTTCTTCTGGATTATTCTTTTTCTCTCTCTCTTAATTCGTCGACTTTCCTATTTCTTTTTTCTTCGTTTCTTTTCAATTTTTTTGTTCCTTCTTTATTTTGATTTATTCATCTTTTTTATATTCGTCTTCTTCCGTATTCTAAATTTTCTTTCTGTCTCTTTCTTCTGTTTCTTGTTTGTCTCCTTTTTCTTCTTATATTTCTTTATACTTCTTACACTCTCTACTTAACTTTCTTTATTCGTTATTATTAATTTTCTTCCTCCTGCTTCTTCTCTTTCTTTATTCTGTCTGCTTCACTTTCTTGCTTCATCGCTTCCCTTCTAATAGTCTGCATTATTCTCTTCCTTTCTTTCTTTTTTCTTTTTCTTTCACTTTTTCACCCTTCTCTCTTCGTTCTCCTTTTCTTTCTTTTTTTTACATTCTACCGGATTATCTCTCTTCCCTTTTTTTTCTTCCCACTTTCTCTCTTCCCCTTCGTTTTATTTTTTTCTCTCTACTTCCCCCTTTCTCACTTTTTTCTTCTTTTTTTTCTTTTCTTCTTTCTTGGTTCTTCTCCTTTTCTTTTTTCGCATTCTTCCCGATTCTTTCTCCTCCTTCCTTCTTCTTGAATTTCTCTCCTTTTGTTTTATTTATTCCCCTCTTCTTTATCCAATTCCCTTCTTCCTCATTCACCCGAATTATCACTTTGCTGTCTTTCCTCTTCATCCTGTTTTTTTTTCCCCTTTTCCCTTGTCTATTTTCTCTGCATTCTCCAGTTCCCCTCTTCCAGATTATCACGTTTTCTCCTCTTTTTTTCATTTTTTTTTTCTCCTGATTATCAGTTCTCCTTTCTTTTTACTTCGTCAACTTTCTCCAATTCCCTTGTTCCTTACTCATCACATTTTTGTTCTTCCTTCTTTCCTTCTCTTCCTCTCTCTCTTTCTCTCTCTCCTTCTCTCTCTCTCTCCATCTCTCTCTCTCTCTCCTCCTCTCTCTCTCTCTCTTTCTTTCTCTCTCTCTCTCTCTCTCTCCTTCTCTCTCTCTCTCTCTCCTTCTCTCTCTCTCCTTCTCTCTCTCTCTCCTCTCTCTCTCTCCTTCACTCTCTCTCCTTCTCTCTCTCTCTCCTCTCTCTCCCTCTCTTTCTTTCTTTTTCTCTTTCTCTTTTCTCTCTCTCTCTTCCTTGCTTCGGGTCCTTTCCGCAATCTTCTCCTATTTTATCATCACCTTTCCCTCTACCCCTATTCCTCTTCTTTTCCCTCTATCCTTTCTTAAAATTTCTACTTCTCGCTTATCACTTCTCTCTCTCTTTCTCTCCTTCTCTATCCTCCTCTTCTTTCCCAAATTCCTTTCTTCCCGATTATCATTTTCTTTTCTCTTCCTTTCATGTTTTTTCCAATTCCCTTCTCCCTTGATCATCGCCCTCTCCTTCTTCCTCCCTTCGCAATCTCCTCTTTCCTCTATCATCACTCTTCCCTCTCCCTTTCTCTTCCTTTTCCCCTTTCCCTTCTTCTTTTAACATCACTCTTCCCTCTCCCTTTCTCTTCCTTTACCTTTTCCCTTCTTCTATTAACATCACTCTTCACTCTCCCTTTCCTCTTCTATTCCCCTTTGTCCTTCTTCCTTTCTCATCACCCTCTCTTTCTTTCCCGCTTCGTGTTCTTTCCGCAATCTCCTCTTTCCTCAATCATCACTTTTCTCTCTCCCTTTCCCTCTTATATTCCCTTTTATCTTCCTCCCTCTATCATCACTCTTCTCTCTCCCTTTCCTCTTCTATTCCCTTTTATCTTCCTCCCTCTACCATCACTTTTCTCTCTCCCTTTCCTCTCCTATTCCCTTTTATCTTCCTCCCTCTATCATCACTTTTCTCTCTCCCTTTCCCTCTTATATCCCCTTTTATCTTCCTCCCTCTACCATCACTTTTCTCTCTCCCTTTCCTCTTCTATTCCCTTTTATCTTCCTCCCTCTATCATTACTTTTCTCTCTCCCTTTCCCTCTTATATTCCCTTTTATCTTCCTCCCTCTATCATCACTTTTCTCTCTCCCTTTCCTCTTCTATTCCCCTTTACCCTTCTTCCTTTATCATCACCCTCTCCCTCTTCCCCGCTTTTTATTCTTTCCGCAATCTCCTCTTTCCTTAATCATCACTTTCCTCTTCCTTTTTCTTTCACCCCTCTCCCTTTTTTCCTCACTCTCTTTCCCTCTTTCCTCTTCTATTCCCCTTTACCCTTCTTCCTTTATCATCACCCTCTCCCTCTCCCCCGCTTCGTTTTCTTTCCGCAATCTCCTCTTTCCTCAATCATCACTTTCCTCTTCCTTTCTCTTTTATCCTTCTCCCTTTATCCTTCTTCCTTTGTCTTCACTCTCCACTCCCCCTTTCCTCTTCTATTCCCCTTTACCCTTCTTCCTTTATCATCACCCTCTCCCTCTTCCCCGCTTCTTATTCTTTCAACAATTTCCCCCTCTTTCCTCTATCATCACTTTTCTTTCTCCCTTCCCTCTTCTATTCCCCTTTATCCTTCTTCCTTTATCATCACCCTCTCTCTCTTCCCCTCTTCGTGTTCTTTCCGCAATCTCCTCTTTCCTTAATCATCACTTTCCTCTTCCTTTCTCTTTCACCCCTCTCCCTTTATCTTCACTCTCTATTCCCCTTTACCCTTATTCCTTTATCATCACCCTCTCCCTCTTCCCCTCTTCGTGTTCTTTCCGCAATCTCCTCTTTCCTCAATCATCACTTTTCTCTCTCCCTTTCCTCTTCCTCTTTTCTTCCCTTTTTATCCTCTCTCCCTTTATCCTCACTCTTTCCTCTCCCTTTCTTCTTCTATTCCCCTTTACCCTTCTTCCTTTATCATCCCCCTCTCCCTCTTCCCTGCTTCGCGTTCTTTCCGCCATCCCTCTTTCCTCTATCCTCAATTTTCACCCTTCCTTTCCCCTTTCACCCCTCTCCCTTTATCCTCACTCTTCACTCCCCCTTTCCTCTTTCTATTCCCTTTTATCTTTCTCTCCTTTATCCTCACTCTCTACTACTCTCTTTCCTCTTCTATTCCCCTTTACCCTTCTTCCTTTATCATCACCCTTTCCCTTTCCTTTCCTCTTCTATTCCCCCTTTACTCCTTCTTCCTTTATCATCACCCTCTCCCCCTTTCCTCTTTCTATTCCCCTTTACCCTTCTTCCTTTATCATCACCCTCTCCCTCTTCCCCTCTTCGTGTTCTTTCAACAATTTCCTCTTTCCTCTATCATCACTTTTCACTCCTCTTCCTTTCTCTTTTATCCCTCTCCCTTTATCCTCACTCTCTATTCCCCCTTTCCTCTTCTATTCCCTTTTATCTTTCTCCCTTTATCCCTCACTCTTCCCTCTCTCCCTTTCCTCTTCTATTCCCCTTTACCCTTCTTCCTTCCTATCATCACCCTCTCCCTCTTTCCTCTTCTAT
>NW_027213043.1:72500-77500 GCF_042767895.1 Penaeus vannamei | reverse complement strand
TAAATACACGAATAGATAGAGATAAACAGACATAGACAAACAGATTCACAGACAGACACACAGACAGACACAGAGGAACAGACACACAGAAAGAGACAAACACAAAACTAAAAGCAAGAAACAAGAGCAAAAAAAAAAATATTGGAAAAGGTGGACTGGAGGATTGGAATGAAGCCGAAGACGAAGTCAAAGGAATTCGGACAAGTTCAAGGGTTAGGACGAAAGTTCATGATTAAGAAAGAGAAAGAAAGAGAAAACAAAAGAATATCGATAAGAAGAGAGTAAAAGAGGCGAAATGTGTGGAAAGAAAATAACAATAAAGATGGAAAACAATGTATGAAAAAAAGAAATATGGAAACAGATGAAAATTATTATACCAGAAAAATCCTCATAATTAGCTCCTTTTTTTGTAATATTTCCTGTTTTTTTTATATATATCAAACCCAATTCAAAAATAAAGTTACACTAATTAATTTCTTTTTATCATCTATTTATCTATCCTCATCACCCACGCTAAAAAAAAATAAAAAAAAATAATAATAAAATAAAATCTTTCGTCCTATAACTATCATGATAAAATATGTCAGCTTTTTCCTCTTTTATCTATTTTGCTATCTATCTATCTACCCCATTCATCTTTTTCACTGTCTATCTACCTCATTTATCTATTTCGCCATCTTTCTATCTACCCCATTTACCTTTATCGCTATCTATTTATCTACCCTATTTATCTATCTATCTATCTACCCCATTTATCTATTTCGCTATCTATCTATCTATCCCACTTACCTTTATCGCTATCTACCTATCTACCCTATTCATCTATTTCCCTATCTACCCCATTTATCTATTCTCTATCTACCTATCTATCCCATTCATCTATTTCGCTATCTACCTATCTATCCCATTTATCTATTCTCTATCTACCTATCTACCCTATTCGTCTATATCGCTATCTATCTATCTACTCAATTATCTATTTCGCTATTCATATCTATCTATCTACCCTATCCATCTATCTATCTACCCCATCTATCTATTTCGCTCTCTATCTACCCAATTTATCTATTTTGATCTCTATCTATCTACCCCATCTATCTATTTCGCTATCTATCTATCTATCCCATTTACCTTTATCGCTATCTATCTATCCCATTTATCTATTTCGTTATCTATCTATCTACCCTATTCATCTATTTTGCTATCTACCTATCTATCCCATTTATCTATTTCGTTATCTACCTATCTATCCCATTTATCTATTCTCTATCTACCTATCTACCCTATTCGTCTATTTCGCTATCTATCTCTCACACTTGATCTCTAAGAATCTAAACATGAATTTTCTAACCACTGATCAATCAAACATTAAATTAACAAATATATACGTAATTCCTCAATAGAAATTTACATATCCCGAAATAACTAAAAAAAAAAAAAAAAAAAAAAAAAAAAAAAAAAAAAAAAAAATCTCTAAATAACTAAAAATTTTCTACCATTTTATTCTGCAAATGCAAATTCTCTCACGGTTCATTTATCACGAAATTACCGTAAATTCCCTTGGCATTTGCATACCGTGAAATAAACGTAGTTTCCCCTATTCATTCACTCCCTACGATTCATTTTCCCGTTTTCTTTATTCACTTTTCTCTCCTCTCTTTCCGTCGCCTTTCCTCTCTTTCTTTCTCCTCTCCTCTCTTTCCTTCTCCTTTCCTCTCTTTCTTTCTCCTCTCCTCTCTTTCCTTCTCCTCTCCTCTCTTTCTTTCTCCTCTCCTCTCTTTCCTTCTCCTCTCCTCTCTTTCTTTCTCCTCTCCTCTCTTTCCTTCTCCTTTCCTCTCTTTCTTTCTCCTCTCCTCTCTTTCCTTCTCCTTTCCTCTCTTTTTTTCTCCTCTCCTCTCTTTCCTTCTCCTTTCCTCTCTTTCTTTCTCCTTTCCTCTCTTTCTTTCTTCTTTCCTCTCTTTCTTTCTCCTCTCCTCTCTTTCCTTCTCCTTTCCTCTCTTTCTTTCTCCTCTCCTCTCTTTCCTCTCTCCTCTCCTCTCTTTCCTTCTCCTCTCCTCTCTTTTTTTCTCCTCTCCTCTCTTTCCTTCTCCTTTCCTCTCTTTCTTCTCCTTTCCTCTCTTTCTTTCTCCTTCCTCTCTTTCTTTCTCCTCCCTCCTCCTCTTCCTTCTCCTTTCCTCTCTTTCTTTCTCCTCTCCTCTCTTTCCTTCTCCTCTCCTCTCTTTCCTTCTCCTTTCCTCTCTTTCTTTCTCCTTTCCTCTCTTTCTTTCTCCTCTCCTCTCTTTCCTTCTCCTTTCCTCTCTTTCTTTCTCCTCTCCCTCTTTCCTTCTCCTTTCCTCCCTTTCTTTCTCCCTCTCCTCTCTTTCCTTCTCCTTTCCTCTCTTTCTTTCTCCCTCTCCTCTTTCCTTCTCCTTTCCTCTCTTTCTTTCTCCTCTCCTCTCTTTCCTTCCCCCTTTCCTCTTTCTTTTCTCCTCTCCTCTCTTTCCTTCTCCTCTCCTCTCTTCCTTCTCCTCTCCTCTCTTTCTTTCTCCTCTCCTCTCTTTCCTTCTCCTCTCCTCTCTTTCTTTCTCCTCTCCTCTCTTTCCTTCTCCTTTCCTCTCTTTCCTTCTCCTCTCCTCTCTTTCCTTCTCCTTTCCTCTCTTTCTTTCTCCTCTCCTCTCTTTCCTTCTCCTTTCCTCTCTTTCCTTCTCCTCTCCTCTCTTTCCTTCTCCTCTCCTCTCTTTCCTTCTCCTTTCCTCTCTTTCCTTCTCCTTTCCTCTTTCTTTCTCCTCTCCTCTCTTTCCTTCTCCTTTCTTCTTTCCTTCTCCTTTCCTCTCTTTCTCCCTCTCCTCTCTTTCCTTCTCCTTTCCTCTCTTTCTCTCTCCTCTCTCTCTTTCCTTCTCCTTTTCCTCTCTTTTCTTTCTCCTTTCCTCTCTTTCCTTCTCCTTCCTCCTCTTTCTTTCTCCTCTCCTCTCTTCCTTCTCCTTTCCTCTTTCTTCTCTTTCTCCCTCTCTTTCTTTCTCCTCTCCTCTTTCCTTCTCCTTTCCTCTCTCTTCTTTTCTCCTCTCCCTCTCTTTCCTTCTCCTTTCCTCTCTTTCTTTCTCCTTTCGTCTCTTTCCTTCTCCTTTCCTCTCTTTCTTTCTCCTCTCCTCTCTTTCCTTCTCCTTTCCTCTCTTTCTTTCTCCTCTCCTCTCTTTCCTTCTCCTTTCCACTCTTTCTTTCTCCTTTCCTCTCTTTCCTTCTCCTTTCCTCTCTTTCTTTCTCCTCTCCTCTCTTTCCTTCTCCCTCTCCTCTCTTTCCTTCTCCTTTCCTCTCTTTCCTTCTCCTTTCCTCTCTTTCTTTCTCCTCTCCTCTCTTCCTTCTCCTTTCCTCTCTTCTTTCTTTCTCCTCTCCTCCTCTTTCCTTCTCCTTTCCTCTCTTTCTTTCTCCCTCTCCTCTCTTCCTTCTCCTTTCCTCTCTTTCTTTCTACTCTCCTCTCTTTCTTTCTCTTCTCCTCTCTTTCCTTCTCCTCTCCTCTCTTTCCTTCTCCTCTCCTCTCTTTCCTTCTCCTCTCCTCTCTTTCCTTCTCCTTTCCTCTCTTTCTTTCTCCTCTCCTCTCTTTCCTTCTCCTTTCCTCTCTTTCTTTCTCCTCTCCTCTCTTTCCTTCTCCTTTCCTCTCTTTCTTTCTCCTCTCCTCTCTTTCCTTCCCCTTTCCTCTCTTTCTTTCTCCTCTCTTCTCTTTCCTTCTCCTTTCCTCTCTTTCTTTCTCCTCTCCTCTCTTTCCTTCTCCTTTCCTCTCTTTCTTTCTCCTCTCCTCTCTTTCCTTCTCCTTTCCTCTCTCTCTGAAAATAATAATAATAAATAAATAAATAAAAACATAGATAAAACAAAGAATGATCTTCCTGGATGAACAAAATTCTCTGTCCAAAAAGAGTGGATTCCAGAAGCAGACTTTCGCTCGACAAGAAGGAAGAAGGAAGAAGGAAGGAGGAAGGAAGAAGAAGGAAGGAGGAAGGAGGAAGCCCGCCTGCCCTGTCTTATGGCTTCGCTTGGCCCAGCTCCATTATGCTCTTCTTCTCCTTCCTCTCCCTCTCTCTCTTTCGCTCTCTTTCACTCTCTTTACTTTTGTCTCTCGTATTCGTTCTCTCTTGTTTTATTCTTTTTCTCTTTTTCTTTCTCGCTCTTTCTCGCTATCTTTCTCGCTCGCTCGCTCTCTCTCTCTCTCTCTCTCTCTCTCTCTCTCTCTCTCTCTCTCTCTCTCTCTCTCTCTCTCTCTCTCTCTCTCTCTCTCTCTCTCGTCTCGCTCTTGTCTGTCTATAGTTCTGTCTTTTTTTTCCTTCATCTTTTTTCTCTGTTTCTTTTCTTTCTTTTCTTTTTGTCATTTTATCCGGGTCATTTTTTCTTTAACTTCTCTACTGTGTCTCTTTCGTCTCTTTTATTTTTTCTCTGCCTCTGACTCTCTTTCTCTCTATCTTCTCATTCTCTCTCTCTCTCTCTCTCTCTCTCTCTCTCTCTCTCTCTCTCTCTCTCTCTCTCTCTCTCTCTCTCTCTCTCTCTCTCTCTGTTTTCTCTTCTCATTATTCGAATACAATAACGAGTTTTCCACATTAAAATATATCATCATTAATATCCATTCCCATTGTTATTTTTTCCCTCCTCATTCATGAACTATATCATTCGCATTATTCACGCCATTTCCTACTAGATTAATCTAACTTATCATTCAATCAGAATCAAAATAACAGTAAACGCCGCGTCACACTAGTACTTTTTCCGTCAATTTTTGGACAATTTTATTTAACATAAATACAAACATTCTCGAATATAGCTCTTGATTTGACTATGCTTGGCTGAAAAAGTTGACGGAAAAGTTTTCAGAAGGAAACGATCATTATCGTCTGACTGGAAAATCGACAATTCGCTCAAAAATGGAGAAAATTTCAGAAAATTGTAGAAAAAAAAATTGACGGAAGAAGGGCTAGTGTGACGGCACCTTTACGATTCAGTACCGACGTCATTAACTTAATAATCATACATAATCAGAT
>NW_027213043.1:67500-70000 GCF_042767895.1 Penaeus vannamei | reverse complement strand
CACACAAACGCACACATGCACTCATACACAAAAAACGCACACACACATAGACAAACACACACAAGCACACACACACACACACACACACACACACACACACACACACACACACACACACAAACGCACACACACACACAAAACGCACACACAGACACACAGACACATAAACACATATTACTGACTCAGTCTCGGAGTCCCGGAAGACCACTCGCTCGCCAGCCTGAAGACTCATCACGATTTCCAATCAGCTTATCTCCCATTTTTATCTATTCTAAATAATCATTTTAAAAAAATAATAAACTCTTCACATACGTATTTAGCTGATTATCGTTCTCCCATTTTTATCTATTCTAAATAATCTTTTTAAATAATCTCTTCGCATACGTATTTAGCTGATTATCGTCCGAATCTCGACGGATTAGACGGATTAGCGAAATCGGCGCTGAACATCTCCGTGGCTTGGGTTATGCAACACGTTTCGGCCGCCAACATCATCGGCAATTTGTCTCGGGTGACGACTCGAGAGGTCATCTATCTTCACCAATCTTGTCAGTTATCAGTCATCCCTAATCTGTCACCAATTCATCAATTATCAATCTGTCAAGCAATCACCAATCCTGTCAGTTATCAGTCATCCCTAATCTGTCGAACAGTCATCAATTATCTATCTGTCAAGCAATCACCAATCCTGTCAGTTATCTGTCATCCCTAATCTGTCATCAATTATCAATCTGTCAAGCAATCACCAATCCTGTCAGTCATCAGTCATCCCTAATCTGTCGAACAGTCATCAATTATCTATCTGTCAATCAATCGCCCATCTATCAACCAATCATCAGTCACTATTCTGTCAACCAGTCAGCAACCATCAATCTGTCAATCAATCAACTATCTATCAATCAATCATCACTACTCCATCAAATATAACGAACCCGTCAACCAATCAATCACTAGTCTTGCAACCGATTATCAATCCCCAATCCTTCAACCAATTATCAATTATTCATCAATTACCAATCTCGTCCATCAACCAATCATCAGTCACCAATCTGTCAACCAATCAATCACCAGCCAACCATCAATGACCATTCATATATATATATATATATATATATATATATATATATATATATATTCAATTCAATCGTCAATCACTAAATCCGTCAACCTGTCAATCACTTTATTCATTGACAGTTACCGAAGTCGTTTCGTGTTAGTCAATCTCTATTTCCGGTCCTGTTCTCATCAATTGTTTTGTGATTAGAAATATATCAATGTATCAAGTGGTTAAAATTATCACTAACACGAAACGACTTCGGTAAATGTCAACGAATAAAATGATTGACAGGTTGACGTATTTAGTGATTATTGGTTGACAAGATTGGTGATTGGTGACTGATTGGTGATTGATAAAACATCTTCCCCCATTTAATTAGCGATAATTTTACCCACTTGATACACTGATATATTTCTTAGCATAAACCAATTGATGAGAACAGGACCTAAAATAGAGATTAGCTAAGTAAATGATTTTTTTTTTTTTTTTTTTTGTAAAAACAGTCTGGAGTGTGAGATTCAGAATATTTTGTGACATGTAAGAAAAAATGTGTATTCGTTAGTAATCAAGTGAAACTTAAATACTTGCCAGAGATAGCTGGAGTGTGTGAATTACACACGCATATATATATATATATATATATATATATATATATATATATATATATATATATATATATATATATATATATATGCAACGTACATAAGCACACACACAATATATACATGTGTGTGTGTGTGTGTGTGTGTGTGTGTGTGTGTGTGTGTGTGTGTGTGTGTGTGTGTGTGTGTGTGTGTGTGTGTGTGTGTGTGTGTGTGTTTCTGTGTGTGTGTTTCTGTGTGTGTGTTTCTGTGTGTGTGTGTGTGCGTGTGTGCGTGTGCGTGTGTCTGTGTGTGTGTGTGTATGTGTGTCTGTACGTGTGTCTGTACGTGTGTCTGTTCGTGTGTGTGTGTGTGTGTGTGTGTGTGTGTGTGTGTGTGTGTGTGTGTGTGTGTGTGTGTGTGTGTGTGTGTGTGTGTGTGTGTGTGTGTTATCTCTCTCTCTCTCTCTCTCTCTCTCTCTCTCTCTCTCTCTCTATATATATATATATATATATATATATATATATATATATATATATATATATTACCCTTCTTACGTATCTATAATTCTATCTTTCCGCTTATATAAAAAGAATTCTCTCTCTCCCTCCGATCCCCACTTCCCTCTCCGAGTAACACGCCATCATCATCCATTATTCCATTCCCTCTTCGTCTTCTTCAGCTCTGTCATCATTCGGCCATTATCTTCGCTTCCGCCCTCTCCGCTCTTTATTAGCGCCCCTCATTCCCTGCCTCCTTTAAGTCGGATGATTTATGGAAGGAGGAAGAGAGAGAGAGAGAGAGAGGGGGAGGGGGAAAGAGAGAAAAGGGAGGGAGAGAGAGAGAGAGAGGAGGGAGGGAA
>NW_027213043.1:57500-62500 GCF_042767895.1 Penaeus vannamei | reverse complement strand
CCTCCCTTCCCACCCTCTCCTTTCCCTCCTCCCTTCCCTCCCTTCCTTCCCCCTTTCCCCAACACCTTCTCACCTCCAACCTCGAGAACCGCCCTATAATCGACTCCATCTCCCCCCCCCCCGTCGCCCCCACCCCCCCTCACCCCCCATCTCCCCATTGTTCGAGTAACAAAGGGGAAAATAGGGGAGAGGGAGTTATTTATGTTCAGTGAGAGAAAGGGAAGGGAGAGGAGGGAGGGGAAGGGAGAGGAGGGAGGGGAAGGAAGAGGAGGGAGGGGAAGGGAGAGGAGGGGGGGGGAAGGGAGAGGAGGGAGGGGAAGGGAGAGGAGGGAGGAGAAGGGAGAGGAGGGAGGGGAAGGGAGGGGAAGGGAGAGGAGGGGGAGGGGTGTTCCTTAGGGTTTAACAAGATGAGAAGAAAGGTGAGATGGAGAGAGAGACGGGGTGGATGGGGAGAGAAGGGGGGGGAGATAGGTAGGTAGGTAGGTAGGGAGAGATGAGAGAGATAGACAGGAGTGGAGAGAGAGAAAGAGAGAGAGGAGGGGAGAGAGGAGGGGGAGGGAGGGAGGGAGGAGGGAGGGAGGGAGGGAGAGAGAGGGAGAGAGAGAGAGAGAGAGAGAGAGAGAGAGAGAGAGAGAGAGAGAGAGAGAGAGAGAGAGAGAGAGAGAGAGAGAGAGAGAGAGAGAAAGAGAGAAAAAGAAAGAGAGAGAGAGAATGAGAGGAAAGGAGGGAGTGCCAGCAAAAGTAAGGGGAGAAGGAAGGAGAAGAGATAAACGAAGAGGAAAAAAGAGTGGGAGAAAAAACAAAAGAGTAAGGGAAATAGAAAGGAAGGGAAAGAAACAAGTGAGAGAAAGGAAGAAAGGAACATACACAAAAAGGGGGAAAAAGAAACAGAAAAAAAAATTAAAAAGCGAAGAAAAAAAAATCGGAAAAAAAGGAAGAAAAGGAGAAAGGAAGAAAAGGGCAAACACAAAAAGAAAAAAAATTGAAAGGGGAATAGAGAAAAGAAAGAGAGGCAAAGAGGAGAAGAGAAAGAGGGAAAGAAAGAGAGGCAAAGAGGAGAAGAGAACTGGACGTACTTCGCTGTGAGTACATGAGCGAGTACACAAGCTTCGTTGGATGAACACACACACGTATGTTTACACGTACACATGCAAGGACACATGTAAGTACGATTTTATTCATGTGCGTAGTTCAGAGTTCATCATGTTTGTTTTTCCTGTCAATTTAGTATTCTGTCGTTATTATTGTTATCGTTATTATCATTTTCATTATGATCGGTATATATATCAACGCTGGCATTGTCTTTATTATATATTTTTTTTATCTCCTATTCTCTTTTTCATCATTATTATGATCATCACCGCTACCATCATCACTATCATCACCACATCCACCACCAACCTTTCCATCATCACTCTCCTCTTCACATCCTCATCTCCACACCTCATCACCATCCTCACCCTGAGCTCTAATCACCATCACCACCCTTGTCACCACCACCATCCTCAACAGTTATCACTACCCTCACCATCTTCACCATAAGCACTATCACCCTCTCCCTCACCCTCGCCCTCCCTCACCCTCTCCCTCACCCTCATTACTCTCATCGTTACCACCTTCACCCTCTCCCTCTCCCTCTCCCTCACAACCTCATCACTATCACCCTTCTTCCTCACCCTCACCCTCATCACCCTCTTCTTCCTCTCCCTCACCTCACACGATAATCTCCCCTCATCACCCTCAATTCCTCGCCCTCATCACCCTCACCCGTAAAACACGATGATACTTCCTCCTGGCACACCTCCCTCGCCCTTATCACCCTCACCCTCATCACCCTCACCTCATCACCCTCATCTCCCTCACCCTAAAACACGACGATACTCTCCCTGGCACACCTCCCTCACCCTATCTCTCATTACCTTCCACCTCACCCTTATCACCCTCTCCCTCACCCTCATCACCCTCCGCCTCACCCTCATCACCCTCTCCCTCATCACCCTCCCCTTCACCCTCATCACCCTCATCTCCCTCACCCTAAAACACGACGACACTCTCCCTGGCACACCTCCCGCATGCAGATTCAATCCGATGCATCATTTGCAATCATCCAGCGACGCCCTCGAGGGTGACATCTCATTGCACGAGGTCCTTTTTCCCTCATGAATGAATGAAAAGAAAAAAATGAGTGAGAATCTCATTCATATTTTAGTGAATGGTGAGGGTAAGGGAGGGTGGGTGGGTGGGGGGAGAGGGGAGAGGGGGGAGGGATGGGGGGGAGGTGGGTGTCCGCGCGAGACCCGTGCGTGTTAGTATTTGCAAGGGGGGGGAGGGGGAAGGGGGAAGGGAGGTGGGGAAGCGAGGTGGACATTTAGAGGAGGTATGTGAAGTGTGGTATGTGGAAAAAGGAGGAGGAAGAGGAGGAGGTGGAGGTGACATTGGAGGAGGAGGGTGGAGGTGGGAGGTGGTGGTGAGGATGGAGGAGGGGGAGGAGGTGGTAGTGAAAAAGAGGTGGGAGGTGGAGGGAGGTGGAGGTGTGAAAGAAGGCAGAGGTGGGTGGGTGGAGGGTGGAGATGGATGAGAAGGTAGTGGGAGGTGTGCTATGGAAAGAGGGAGGAGGAGGGGTGGAGGTGGAAGAGGAGGAAGGAGATGGAATGGAAAGAGGAGGAGGAGGTGGAGGAGGGTGGAGGTGGAGGTGGGTGTAGAAGATGGAGATGGAGGAGGAGGTAGGAGGAGGTGGTATGAAAAGAGGTGGAGGTGGAGGAGGTGGAGGTGTGAAAGAAGGAAAGAGGTGGTGGTGGAGGTGGGAGATGGGATGAGAAGGTAGTGGGAGGTGTTATGTGGAAAGAGGAGGAGGAGGTGGAGGTGGGAGGAGGAGGAGGGGAGTAGGGAGTGAGTGGAGGAGTGGTGTGGAGGGGTGGTGGTGAAGGATGGAGATGGAGGAGGAGGTAGGAGATGGTATGGAAAGAGGAGGGAGGAGGTGGGAGTAGGAGGAGGAGGAGGGTGGAGGTGGAGGAGATGGCGGTGAAGGTGGAGCTGGGAGGAGGAGGTAGGAGGTGGTATGAAAAGAGGTGAGGTGTGGAGGGAGGTGGAGGTGGAAAGAAGGAAGAGGTGGTGGTGGAGGTGGAGATGGGATGAGGAAGGTAGGAGGTGTTATGGAAAGAGGAGGACATGGAGGGTGGAGGTGGAGTGGAGCAGAGATGAGATGAGAGCAAGAAGGAGGTAAGGAGGGTGGATACTGGTGGTGAAGATGGAGATATGGAGGCAGGAGATAGAGGTAGGAAATGGTATGTAAATGATGAGGAGGAGGTGGAGCAGATGAGGAGTGAGGAGGTGGGGAGGTGTGAGTTTTGGTGAAGGTGGAGCTATGGAGGAGGAGGTAGGAGAGGCGGTATGAAAAGATATGGTGGAGGTGGAGGTGGATAAAAGTTTTTTTTCTTCTTTCTTTTTTTTTTTTTCCTTTTCAAATGAGGTGTGAAAGAAGGAAGAGGTGTGGTAGGAGGTGGAGATGGATGAGAAGGTAGGAGGTGTTATGGAAAGAGGAGGAGGAGGTGGAGGTGGAGGAGTGAGGAGGGGAGTAGGGAGGAGGGAGGAGTGGGTGTGAGGTGGTGGTGTGAAGATGGAGATGGAGGAGGAGGTAGGAGATGGTATGGAAAGAGGAGGAGTGAGGTGGAGTAGGGAGGAGGAGGGTGGGGCGGAGGTGGAGATGGCGGTGAAGGTGGAGCTGGAGGGAGGAGGTAGGTAGGTGGGTATGAAAAGAGGTGAGGTGGAGGAGGTGGAGGTGTGAAAGAAGGAAGAGGTGGCGTGGTGGAGGTGGGAGATGGATGGAGAAGGTAGGAGGTGTTATGGAAAGAGGAGGAGGAGGTGGAGGTGGGAGGAGGAGGAGGGAGGTGGAGGAGGAGAGAGGGTGGAGGTGGTGGGTGAAGATGGAGATGGAGGAGGAGGTAGTGGAGATGGTGTTGAAAGAGGAGGAGGAGGTGGAGTAGGAGGAGGAGGAGGGTGGAGGTGGAGATGGCGGTGAAGGTGGAGCTGGAGGAGGAGGTAGGAGGTGGTATGAAAAGAGATGGAGGTGGTGGTGGAAGTGGTGTGAAAGAAGGCAGAGGCGGTGGTGGAGGTGGACTGGAAGTGGAGAAAGAAAATGGAGGAGGAGGAAGAGGAGTTGAAGGTGAAAAAGGAGGAGATGGGATGGAGGTGGAGTAATCTTTTTATATACCTAATCCATCAACTTACCTTATCATTAATTCTCGTCTCGTGTTCTAAGGTTTCTGAATGAAAAGAGACAAAAAGGGACAATAATCAATAGGAAAAGAAAAACCGATAAAGACCAAGAAGAAAAAAACAACAACAAGAAAAAGAAAAGAAAAAAAATAAAATAAAAGTAGAATAACAAGAAAACGATGGAAAAGAACAAAACAAAAACAACAACAACAAAAAGATAAAAAGATAGAATAACAAGAAAAAGAACAACAAGAAGCAGAAAGGAATAAAACAGATGATGAAGCGAAGGAAAAGGAAACAAAAACAAAAAAATCTTTGAAAAATACTCTTCCGATATTCCGAAATGAGGAAATGAAGATCCCAATAACCAACGATAAAGAGGAAATAATGTTTTCATATCACACCAATAAAAAAAAATTAAAATAAAAAAAGGGAGGTGAAGACAAATGGATAAAAATGGAGATAGAATAAAACTCCCGGTCAATGAAAAGTTTGAAGATCTATTGAAAGACAGAAAATGAATGCTTAAAGATCTGTCGAAGAGGAAATGAGCTTCTTAAAGGTAGGGGAGAGGAAGGGGAGGAGGGAGGAGGGGGAGGAGGGAGGAGGGAGGAAAGGGGGAGGGTTAGAGGAGAGGAGGGGGAGAGAAGGAAGGGAGGAAAGGGGGGATGGGGGAGGGGAGAGGGAGGTGGGAGGGGGAGAAGAAGTGAGGAAAGGGGGGGGAGGAGGGAGGAGGGGGAGAAGGAATGAGGAAAGGGGGATAGGGGGAGGGGAGAGGGAGGGAG
>NW_027213043.1:45000-55000 GCF_042767895.1 Penaeus vannamei | reverse complement strand
AAAAACACTAAAAACAAAGACAAGAACAAGAAAAACAAAAAAGCAAGAACAGGAACAAACAAATAGGTAATAACAAACAAACAAAGTCAACAAGAAAAACAAAAAACAAGCAAGAAAAAGAACAAAACAAAACAAGGAAAAAATAAACAAAGACCAAGAACAAGAAAATAAAAAACAAGTAAGAACAAGAACAAAACAAATCAAGGACAAAAATTAAAAAAACAAAGAACAAGAAAATCAAAAACAAAATAAGTAACAACAAAAACAAAAACACAAGAACACTCTCCTATACCCTGTGGTCTTAATAATATAACAAGAACAAAACAAAACAAGGACAAAAATTTAAAAAAAAAGACCAAGAACAAAAAAAACAAGCAAGAAAAAACAAAACAAAATAACTAATAACAAAAACAAACAAAAACACAAGAACACTCTCCTATACCCTGTGGTCTTAATAATATAACAAAACAAAACAAGTACAAAAATTTAAAAAACAAAGACCAAGAACAAGAAAATCAAAAACAAGCAAGAACAAGAACAAAAAAATTAAATAACAAAAACAAAGATAAGAACACTCTCCTATACCCTGTGGTCTTAATAATATAACAAAACAAAACAAGTACAAAAATTTAAAAAACAAAGACCAAGAACAAGAAAATCAAAAACAAGCAAGAACAAGAACAAAAAAATTAAATAACAAAAACAAAGATAAGAACACTCTCCTATACCCTGTGGTCTTAATAATATAACAAAACAAAACAAGTACAAAAATTTAAAAAACAAAGACCAAGAACAAGAAAATCAAAAACAAGCAAGAACAAGCAACAAAAAATTAAATAACAAAAACAAAGATAAGAACACTCTCCTATACCCTGTGGTCTTAATAATATAACAAAACAAAACAAGTACAAAAATTTAAAAAACAAAGACCAAGAACAAGAAAATCAAAAACAAGCAAGAACAAGAACAAAAAAATTAAATAACAAAAACAAAGATAAGAACACTCTCCTATACCCTGTGGTCTTAATAATATAACAAGAACAAAACAAAACAAGGACAAAAAATTAAAAAGCAAAGACCAAGAACAAAAAAAATCAAAAACAAGCAAGAACAAAACAAAATAACTCATAACAAAAACAAACAAAAAAGACAAGAACACTCTCCTATACCCTGTGGTTTTACGACAACAATGAATCACGTCTTAGACACGGAACAGCGCGAGGTGACGAAAGACGTGTCTTGACTTTGCAGCATCCAAGAGGAAAGGAACACATGGGGTGTCTCCTCCGGGCGGCGGCGCTGTCCGTGGCGGTGGCATTTTGGAACAAGCGTCAGGACCAGCAGCCATGTGCGGGCATATAAGTCAATATCTATATCTATATATATATTTAAATATGTATTTACCTATACATATTTATATATATATATATATATATATATATATATATATATACACACATTCATATATATATAATGTATATATATATACATTATATATATACAGATATACATATACATATATATACACATATATATATACATAAATGTGTGTGTGTGTATATATATATATATATATATATATATATATATATATATATATATATATATATATATATATATATATATACATATATATATAAATACATATATATATATAAATATATAAATATATATATATATATATATATATATATATAAACCGTGTGTATAAACCTATATAGATAGTATGAATATATATATAGACATATATATATATATATATATATATATATATATATATATATATATATATATATATATATGTATGTATGCATAAGGTGTGTACAAATATATATAGAGTGTTAATATAAATATAAACACATGCACACATGTGTATGTGCATATATATATATATATATATATATATATATATATATATATATATATATATATATATATATATATATATATATATCCATGTATGTATATACATAATATGCAGAATTCCTCAAACGTTTCGGATTACATTCACCCATCTTCAGTAATACAAAACTGCAAAACGTGGTATTTAGACATATGAATAAATATATACTTTGACAGATAGGAAATCTGACAGGGGGGGGGGGGAGATCCATATATTTTCTGACAAAATCTGATTAGTTCCATCGTTCAGTGCTAAAAAGAAACGGGGACACGATCTGTTGAGTAAACTGTCTGACAATACAGTGGCAACGCAGCACTGATCTGGAACAGCACTTCTTATGTAAACAAACATGTCATAACTTCCACGTTAAATTGACCCCCGGAAGCAATAAAATGAGATACTTAAACTGATATGACTGGGATGAAAACAGAGAAGATTGAACATTTCATTTCAAATCTGTTAAAATGAAGAGAACAGATTGCCGTCACATTTTTCCGACAAGGATTGAAAAATTCCTACAAAACTATCTATTCAAGAGCAGATGAAGAACCCCGCTGCCCACCTCTTATCTACACCATTGTGTGTGTGTGTGTGTGTATAAATATATACTTAATATACAGAATTCCTCAAACGTTTCGAATTAAATTCACCCATCTTCAGTAATACAAAACTGGAAATAGCAAAACATGGTATTTAGACATATATACATTATGTGTATGTGTATGTACGTATGTGTACGCGTGTGTCGCTGTGTGTACATGTCGATGTATACACAGACGAATGTATATAAGCGGAGTATGAAGACGCAAGCAAAACCTCTTTCGCTGCCCGTGTCCCTTCGGCCAGAAAGGAAAACAAAAAAGCGAATCCATTAGAACTCGCTCACGTCACGGCTCTTCCGGGGGCTTCCTCTTCTCCTCTCTTCCTCTCTCTCTCTTCCTTTCTCTCCCTCTTCCCTCATTTGTCTGTTTTTTTTTTCCCTTTCTCTCTCCCTTCTAATGACGTGTCTATTGACTTGCTAGTTTGTCTGTTGGTCCCTTGCTTTCTTTCTCAAATCAACACATTAATCAGAAAGACAAGCAACCAACGAGACAAATAAACAACTAGACAACCAGATAATCAACACAACATACCACGCAGTCAACCAACCACAGAGCCAATCAACCAGAAACCAATCAATCAATCAATCAACACAGCCAATCAACCAACCACACAGCCAATCAACCACACAGCCAATCAACCACACAGCCAATCACCCACACAGCCAATCACCCACACAGCCAATCAACCAGACACCAATCAACCAACCATCCAACCAGTCAACCAACTAGACAAACAACCATACAACCAATCAATCCCCCAGACTACCAGACACACAACCAGACAGAAAACTAACCACACAAACAAGCAACAAATCAACAACAACCAGACAAGCAAGCCAAACATCTCCGCAACCACACAACCAACAAGAAAACCAACCAATCATCCACACATCAAAACAAGACAGAAAACCAATCAACCATACGAACCATCCAACCAAACACCCGGACAACTATCCACACAACTAGGGAAGGATGGGTGGATGGATGGAAGGATGGAAGGAGGGAGGAAGAGAGGGTGAGAGAGAAGGATGGGTGGATGGAAGGATGGAAGGAGGGAGGGAGGAAGAGAGGGTGAGAGAGAAGGATGGGTGGATGGAAGGAGGGAGGGAGGAAGAGAGGGTGAGAGAGAAGGATGGGTGGATGGATGGATGGAAGGAGGGAGGGAGGAAGAGAGGATGAGAGAGAAGGATGCGGTGGATGAGTGGATGGATGGAGGAAGAGAGAGTGAGAGAGAGAAGGATAAGGGATGGAAGGAGGGAGGGAGGAAGAGAGGGTGAGAGAGAGAAGGGATGGGTGGATGGAAGGGAGGGAGGGGAGGAAGAGAGGGTGAGAGAGAAGGATGACAGGTGGATGGAATGGAAGGAGAGGAGTGGAAGAGAGGGTGGTGAGAGAGAAGGATGGGTGGATGGATGGAAGGAGGGAGGGGAAGAGGAGGGCAGAGAGAAGGATAGGTGGATGGAGTGGAAGGAGGGAGGGGAGTGAAAGAGAGGGAAAGAGAGAGAAGGGGATGTGGTGGTGGATGGATGGAAGGAGGAAGAGAGGGTGAGAGAGAAGGATGGGTGGATGGATGGATGGAAGGAGGGAGGGAGGAAGAGAGGATGAGAGAGAAGGATGGGTGGATGAGTGGATGGATGGAGGAAGAGAGAGTGAGAGAGAAGGATGGGTGGATGGAAGGAGGGAGGGAGGAAGAGAGGGTGAGAGAGAAGGATGGGTGGATGGAAGGAGGGAGGGAGGAAGAGAGGGTGAGAGAGAGGGATGGGTGGATGGATGGAAGGAGGGAGGAAGAGAGGGTGAGAGAGAAGGATGGGTGGATGGATGGAAGGAGGGAGGAAGAGAGGGTGAGAGAGAAGGATAGGTGGATGGAGGGAAGGAGGGAGGGAGGAAGAGAGGGTGAGAGAGAAGGGTGGATGGATGAATGGATGGAGAGATAGATAGAGATAGACAGATAAGAATATATATGGATAGATAGATGGAGGGAGGGAAGAAGTGAGAGATGGATCTGTTTCTGTTTCAGTCTGTCTGTCTGTCCGTCTTTCTCGCATTCATCTCTTTATTTATTTATTTATGTTTCTGCCTATTTGCATTTTTTCCTTCTTTCTTCCTCTTTCTTTCTATGTTTCTCTCTCTCTCTCTTACTATATTTCTCTCTCTCTTTATCTATCTATCTATTATACCCCTCTCTCTCTTTCCTTCCCTCCTTCCTCTCTATCTCTCTCTCTCTCTCCTCTTCTTTCTCTCTCTCTCCTCTTCTTTCTCTCTCTCTCTCCTCATCTTTCTCTCTCTCTCCTCTTCTTTCTCTCTCTCTCCTCTTCTTTCTCTCTCTCTCCTCTTCTTTCTCTCTCTCTCCCTCTTCTTCTCTTCCTCTCCCTCTTCTTCTTTTCTCTCCCCTCTTCTTCTCTCCTCTCTCTCTCCCTCTTCTCCTCCTTCTTCTCTCTCTCCTCTTCTTCTCTCTCTCTCCCCTTCTTCTCTCTCTCCCTCTTCTTCTCTCTCTCCTCTTCTTCTCTCTCTCCTCTCTTCTTCTCTCCTCTTCTTCTCTCCTCCTCTTCTTCTCTCTCCTCTTCTTCTCTCTCTCTCCCTCTTCTTCTCTCCTCTCTTCTTCTCTCCTCCTCTTCTCCCTCTTCTTCTCTCCTTCTCTTCTCTCTCCTCTCTCCCTCTTTCTTCTCTCTCTCTCTCTGTCCCTCCCTCTTTCTTCTCTCTCTCCTTCTCTCTCTCTCTCTCCTCTTCTTCTCTCTCTCCCCTCTTCTTCTCTCTCTCCTTCTCTTCTCTCTCCCTCTTCTTCTCTCCTCTCTCTTCTCTCTCTCCTCCCTCTTCTTTCTCTCTCTCCCTCTTTCTTCTCTCTCTCCCTCTTCTCTCTCTCCTTTCTTCTTCTCTCTCTCCTCTTCTTCTCTCTCTCCCTTCTTCTTCTCTCTCCTCTTCTCCCTCTTCTTCTCTCTCTCTCCCTCTTCTTCTCTCTCTCCCTCTTCTTCTCTCTCTCCCTCTTCTTCTCTCTCTCCCTCTTCTTCTCTCTCTCCCTCTTCTTCTCTCTCTCCCTCTTCTTCTCTCTCTCCCTCTTCTTCTCTCTCTCCCTCTTCTTCTCTCTCTCCCTCTTCTTCTCTCTCTCCCTCTTCTTCTCTCTCTCTCTCTCTCTCTCTCTCTCACTCACTCACTCTCTCCCTTCTTCTCTCTCCCTCTTCTTCTCTCTCTCTCTTTCTCTCTCTCTCCCTTCTTCTTCTCTCCTCTTCTTCTTCTCTCTCTCTTCTTCTCTCTCTCTCCTTCTTCTTCTCTCTCCCTCTTCTTCCTCTCCTCTCTCCTCTTTCTTTCTTCTCTCTCCCTCTTCTTTTCTCTCCCCTCTTCTTCTCTCTCTCCCTCTTCTTCTCTCTCCTCTTCTTCTCTCCTCCTCTTCTCTCTCTCCTCTTCTTCTCTTCCCTCTTCTTCTCTCTCTCCCTTTCTTCTACCACTCCTCTTCTTCTCCCTCTCCTTCTTCTCCTCTCCCCTTTTTCTCCTCTCCTCTCTTCTTTCTCCCTTCTCCCTTTCTTCCTTCTCCTCTCCTCTTCTCCTCTCCCTCCTTCTTCTCCCTCTTCTTCCTTCTCCCTCTCCCTTCTTTCTTCCTCTCCCTCTTCCTTCTCCCTCTCTCTCTCTCTTCCTTCCTTCCTTCTCTCTCCTTCCTCTCCCTCCTCTCCTCTCTCTCTCTCTCGCTCTCTCTCTCTCTCTCTCTCTCTCTCTCTCTCTCTCTCTCTCTCTCTCTCTCTCTCTCTACATATATATATATATATATATATATATATATATATATATATATATATATATATATATATATATATATATATATATATATATAATGTGAACGTCAATATTTCATAAAGATTTCTGGGTCAATAGATATATGGCAGACAAATATAACCATAAGGGTGACGAAGAGCCTTCAACAGCCAAACACAAAATCATACAACCCGACAAACGACAAGACACACAGACAAATGAAAAAAACGACAAGACAGGCAAACGACATAACAAACGTCCTAACAAGGCAACACAAAGACATGATAGTTACAAACACAAAGACACAGACAGACAGGCTTCCCGACAGACCGACCGACTGACAGACTTCCCGACAGACAAACCTCCCGACATACAAACCTCCCGACAGACAACCCTCCCGGCAGACAGACCACCCGACGGAGGGCTCGCGCCCGGGTCGGCCCATCCGGCCCGGACGCGAATCAACTCCTCGGCCCCGATTTTATTGCTTCATTTCGTCCTCTCGGCTTTATGTTTTTTTTATCATTCGCCTCAATATCAAGATATTTGCTTAATCTCTCGCGACTACGGCTGCTTCCGGCCGCCGTATTTCGCTTATTCGGCCCCGCAATAAACTTTTATTGACACATTAAGGATGATGAGTTGGTTCCCGGGGCAGGGGGAAGGGGGGGGGGGGGTAGGGGGTGATGGGGGGGGGGCAAGGGGAGGGGGTGGTGGGGGCAAAGGGAGGGAATGGTGTGGGAAAGGGGAGGAAGTGGTGGGAGTAAGGGAAGGGGGTGGTGGGGGTAACGGAAGGGATGGGGAGGGGGTGGTGGGGGTAAGGGAAGGGAAGGGATGGGGAGGGGATGGTAGGGGTTAAGGGAAGGGATGGGGAGGGGATGGTAGGGGTAAGGGAAGGGATGGGGAGGGGGTGGTGGGTGTAAGGGAAGGGAAGGGATGGGGAGGGGATGGTAGGGGTAAGGGAAGGGATGGGGAGGGGATGGTAGGGGTAAGGGAAGAAGGGATGGGGAGGGGCTGATGGGGGTAAGGGAAGGGATGGGAAGGGGGTGGTGGGGGTAAGGGAAGGGATGGGGAGGGGATGGTAGGGGTAGGGATAGGGGGGGGGCAAGGGAAGGGATAGCAGGGAGGAATTAAGATGGGGGAGGGATGATAGGGGCAAGGGAGGGGGTGGGGGTAAGGGAAGGGATGGGGAGGGGGTGATGGGGGCAAGGGGAGAGGGTGGTGGGGGTAAGGGAAGGGATGGGGAGGGGGTGATAGGGGGGGAAGTAGAGAAGAGGGTGGTGGGGGCAGGGGAAGGGGGTAGGAGGATGGCAGAGGTGGTCAGGGTGGGGGTGACGGGGGCAAGGGAGGGGGTCACATGGGGGGAGGCGAGGCGAGGAGGTGGGAGATAGGGGGGTGCTGGGGACAAGGGAAGGGATGGCCGGGAGGGGGACAGGTGGGGGGTGGCGGGGGCAGGGGAGGGGGTAGGGGGTTAAGAAAGGGTGAGACAGAGTGGCAGACAGACTGATTGACATACTGAGAGGAAGACAGACAGACGGACAGACACTGGTAAACACAGACTGAAAGACGGACAAGTAGACAGACAGAAAGCGAGAGGTAAGGAGAGGAATGAATATATATATAAATATATATATATATATATATATATATATATATATATATATATACACAGAGAGAGAGAGAGAGAATATATATATATATATATATATATATATATATATATATATATATATATATATATAGACATATATATATACTTAGACGTAGACATACATACTGACATTATTCAAATATAACATATATGTTTTTCATAATTTCATATAAGATATTTCATCCACTAATGACACCGGTGTCGTATCAGTTTTCATTTTTTTCCATACAAGAGTTATTAATTAAACTATATATTCTACTAGATTTACTGATCTGTTGTCAATGTCTGGGAGATTTTTCAAAATCATAATCAGTATAAAATTCTCTCAAATAACCTATGACATGACCTTGAATTTTTATCTTTATCTTTACTCTAAAAATACACTTTCAGTAGTGCCGCCACCACCCGAGGTTTTGGAATTTAGGGGACCCTGTGAGAACCCGATTTTGACACCTAATTTCAATATGGGTAGCACAACTTGGCGGTCTTAAGGCTTGTGGCGCGGATTAAATTCATTCCTCTGTTGAGTGTGTGCCAAAGACACAATGATACTAGAAACATTTTTAACCAATTATTTTCATCTGTATAAACAAATAATAAACAATATACAAAAACGTAAAGCTTAGCAAAAAAACATTCCATTGAAAGCATGGAATGTTCTCTTCTTCTAACTTGCTTCGTCTACCGTTAACTTAACTTTTCCTATGAATCAAAAATCAGTAATTACTCTGAACATGATGAGAATGAATGCGAGATGAGACTGAGACAGTCACCTCCATTCCAACAATATCTTACCTATATACTTGTACATTAAGTAATCGACCCCTCCCTTCTAACTCCTACATTATCCTTGTTTACACTCTACCCCCCCCCCCCCCCCTTGACGAATTCTCTTACCATATCCATAATCCATATCCATAGAGGAAGAAAAAAATGTATAGATAAATATTGCCTAACAACCATAGCTACCGTAATTGGCAGAGGTGCTGATTCACCCCATTTTCTCGACCAATTTTCCTCTCTGCGTCCGAGAGGAGAGCAGAGACGTGTCCTAATTATCGCAATTCAATGCACAGGATTCAACCATTACATGCATTCACTTAGTAAGCCCTCCAACCTTCCATTTCCAGGCAAAACACGATGTTTAATATACCAGCACTTACCATGCCTCTGTGCAGAAGGAGAGCAAGGACATCGTTTACACAAATCATTTCTTTATAATTATTATAATTTATACTGAATAATCATAACTCTAAATTTTGATATAGTGATATGCCTTCAAACAAAATAAAAATACGTATATAAACGTTTTCAGCGGCTCTATAAATCTTCATATATATATATATATATATATATATATATATATATATATATATATATATATATACATATATGATATATATGTAAATATATACATATATAATATATATGTATATATACATATGTATTCATATATACATATATATATATATATATATATATATATATATATATATATATATATATATATATATATAGACATATATATACATATACATATACATGTATATGCATGTATATATATATATATATATATATATATATATATATATATATATATATATATATATATACATATATATATATGTGTGTGTGTGTGTGTGTGTGTGTGTGTGTGTGTGTGTGTGTGTGTGTGTGTGTGTGTGTGTGTGTGTGTGTGTGTGTGTGTATGCATGTATGTATGTATGTATATATATGCAATATATATATATATATATATATATATATATATATATATATATGCAATATATATATATAGATAGATATAGATATGTATAAAGAGAAAGAGAGAGAGAGAGATATCCTATGTAAAGAGAGAGATACATGCATACGTACCTACACGGCAGGCATAAAAGAAAGAAATGAGCAAGCTATTAAAATGAATTAATAAATGAAATGAAACGTATATATTTAATCTTGAATTTCTTAATTCATGACTGCTACTACGAATGCCCAACGGATGGCTGTGAAATATTCAGACAGGAGAGCTTGATTCTCTGGTTAGTGTAGACTGTAATAATATTTAACAGCAAGAATTACACACCACTGTAGGATATCTCTCATTAA
>NW_027213043.1:22500-30000 GCF_042767895.1 Penaeus vannamei | reverse complement strand
AGCATAAACATCTGATTTAAAGCAAATAAAGTGACAGCATAAACATTCGATTTAAAGCAAATAAAGTGACAGCATAAACATCTGATTTAAAGCAAATAAAGTGACAGCATAAACATTCGATGTAAAGCAAATAAAGTGACAGCATAAACATCTGATTTAAAGCAAATAAAGTGACAGCATAAACATCTGATTTAAAGCAAATAAAGTGACAGCATATACATTTGACTTAAAGCAAATAAAGTGACAGCATAAACATTTGACTTAAAGCAAATAAAGTGACAGCATAAACATTTGACTTAAAGCAAATAAAGTGACAGCATAAACATTCGATTTAAAGCAAGTAAAGTGACAGCATAAACATTCGATGTAAAGCAAATAAAGTGACAGCATAAACATTCGATTTAAAGCAAATAAAGTGACAGCATAAACATTTGACTTAAAGCAAATGAAGTGACAGCATAAACATTCGATTTAAAGCAAGTAAAGTGACAGCATAAACATTCGATTTAAAGCAAATAAAGTGACAGCATAAACATTCGATTTAAAGCAAATAAAGTGACAGCATAAACATTCGATTTAAAAAAAATAAAGTGACAGCATAAACATTCGATTTAAAGCAAATAAAGTGACAGCAAATACATTTGATTCAAAGCAAATAAAGTGACAGCATAAACATTTGATTCAAAGCAAATAAAGTGACAGCATAAACATTCGATTTAAAGCAAATAAAGTGACAGCAAATACATTTGATTCAAAGCAAATAAAGTGACAGCATAAACATTCGATTTAAAGCAAATAAAGTGACAGCATATACATTTGATTCAAAGCAAATAAAGTGACAGCATAAACATTCGATTTAAAGCAAATAAAGTGACAGCATAAACATCTGATTTAAAGCAAATAAAGTGACAGCATAAACATTTGATTCAAAGCAAATAAAGTGACAGCAAATACATTCGATGTAAAGCAAGTAAAGTGACAGCATAAACATTTGATTCAAAGCAAATAAAGTGACAGCATAAACATTCGTATTAAAGCAAATAAAGTGACAGCATAAACATCTGATTTAAAGCAAATAAAGTGACAGCATAAACATTTGATTCAAAGCAAATAAAGTGACAGCATATACATTTGATTTAAAGCAAATAAAGTGACAGCATAAACATCTGATTTAAAGCAAATAAAGTGACAGCATATACATTTGACTTAAAGCAAATAAAGTGACAGCATAAACATTCGATTTAAAGCAAATAAAGTGACAGCATAAACATTTGATTCAAAGCAAATAAAGTGACAGCATAAACATTTGATTCAAAGCAAATAAAGTGACAGCATAAACATTTGATTTAAAGCAAATAGAGTGACAGCATAAACATTTGATTCAAAGCAAATAAAGTGACAGCATAAACATTCGATTTAAAGCAAATAAAGTGACAGCATAAACATCTGATTCAAAGCAAATAAAGTGACAGCATATACATTTGATTCAAAGCAAATAAAGTGACAGCATATACATTTGATTTAAAGCAAATAAAGTGACAGCATAAACATTTGATTCAAAGCAAATAAAGTGACAGCATATACATTTGATTTAAAGCAAATAAAGTGACAGCATAAACATTTGACTTAAAGCAAATAAAGTGACAGCATAAACATTCGATTTAAAGCAAATAAAGTGACAGCATAAACATCTGATTCAAAGCAAATAAAGTGACAGCATATTCATTTGTTTCAAAGCAAATAAAGTGACAGCATAAACATTTGATTCAAAGCAAATAAAGTGACAGCATAAACATTTGATTCAAAGCAAGTAAAGTGACAGCATAAACATTCGATTTAAAGCAAATAAAGTGACAGCATAAACATTCGATTTAAAGCAAATAAAGTAACAGCATAAACATTTGATTCAAAGCAAATAAAGTGACAGCATATACATTTGTTTCAAAGCAAATAAAGTGACAGCATAAACATTTGATTCAAAGCAAATAAAGTGACAGCATAAACATTTGATTCAAAGCAAATAAAGTGACAGCATAAACATTTGATTCAAAGCAAATAAAGTGACAGCAAATACATTCGATTTAAAGCAAGTAAAGTGACAGCATAAACATTTGATTCAAAGCAAATAAAGTGACAGCATATGCATTTGATTCAAAGCAAATAAAGTGACAGCATAAACATTCGATTCAAAGCAAATAAAGTGACAGCATATGCATTTGATTCAAAGCCAATAAAGTGACAGCATATACGTTTGATTCAAAGCAAATAAAGTGACAGCATAAACATCTGATTTAAAGCAAATAAAGTGACAGCATATGCATTTGATTCAAAGCAAATAAAGTGACAGCATAAACATTCGATATAAAGCAAATAAAGTGACAGCATAAACATTCGATTCAAAGCAAATAAAGTGACAGCATAAACATTCGATTTAAAGCAAATAAAGTGACAGCATATACATTTGACTTAAAGCAAATAAAGTGACAGCATAAACATTCGATTTAAAGCAAATAAAGTGACAGCATAAACATTTGATTCAAAGCAAATAAAGTGACAGCATAAACATTTGATTCAAAGCAAATAAAGTGACAGCATAAACATTCGATTTAAAGCAAATAAAGTGACAGCATAAACATTTGATTCAAAGCAAATAAATAGACAGTATAAACATTTGATTCAAAGCAAATAAAGTGACAGCATAAACATTCGATTGAAAGCAAATAAAGTGACAGCATATACATTTGATTCAAAGCAAATAAAGTGACAGCATAAACATTCGATTTAAAGCAAATAAAGTGACAGCATAAACATTCGATTTAAAGCAAATAAAGTGACAGCATATACATTTGACTTAAAGCAAATAAAGTGACAACATATACATTTGACTTAAAGCAAATAAAGTGACAGCATAAACATTCGATTTAAAGCAAATAAAGTGACAGCATAAACATTTGATTCAAAGCAAATAAAGTGACAGCATAAACATTTGATTCAAAGCAAATAAAGTGACAGCATAAACATTTGATTCAAAGCAAATAAAGCGACAGCATAAACATTTGATTTAAAGCAAGTAAAGTGACAGCATAAACATTTGACTCAAAGCAAATAAAGCGACAGCATAAACATTTGATTTAAAGCAAGTAAAGTGACAGCATAAACATTTGATTCAAAGCAAATAAAGTGACAGCATAAACATTTGATTCAAAGCAAATAAAGTGACAGCATATACATTTGACTTAAAGCAAATAAAGCGACAGCAAATACATTTGATTCAAAGCAAATAAAGTGACAGCATAAACATTCGATTCAAAGCAAATAAAGTGACAGCATATGCATTCGATTTAAAGCAAATAAAGTGACAGCATAAACATTTGATTTAAAGCAAATAAAGTAACAGCATAAACATTCGATTTAAAGCAAATAAAGTGACAGCATAAACATTTGATTTAAAGCAAATAAAGTGACAGCATAAACATTCGATTTAAAGCAAGTAAAGTGACAGCATAAACATTTGATTCAAAGCAAATAAAGTGACAGCATAAACATTTGACTTAAAGCAAATAAAGTGACAGCATAAACATTTGATTCAAAGCAAATAAATAGACAGCATAAACATTCGATTTAAAGCAAATAAAGTGACAGCATAAACATTTGATTCAAAGCAAATAAAGTGACAGCATAAACATTTGACTTAAAGCAAATAAAGTGACAGCATAAACATTTGATTCAAAGCAAATAAATAGACAGCATAAACATTCGATTTAAAGCAAATAAAGTGACAGCATAAACATTTGATTCAAAGCAAATAAAGTGACAGCATAAACATTTGATTTAAAGCAAATAAAGTGACAGCATAAACATTCGATTTAAAGCAAATAAAGTGACAGCATAAACATTCGATTTAAAGCAAATAAAGTGACAGCATAAACATTCGATTTAAAGCAAATAAAGTGACAGCAAATACATTTGATTCAAAGCAAATAAAGTGACAGCATAAACATTTGACTTAAAGCAAATAAAGTGACAGCATAAACATTCGATTTAAAGCAAATAAATAGACAGCATAAACATTTGATTCAAAGCAAATAAAGTGACAGCAAATACATTTGATTCAAAGCAAATAAAGTGACAGCATAAACATTTGATTTAAAGCAAATAAAGTGACAGCATAAACATTCGATTTAAAGCAAATGAAGTGACAGCATATACATTTGACTTAAAGCAAATAAAGTGACAGCATAAACATTCGATTTAAAGCAAATGAAGTGACAGCATATACATTTGACTTAAAGCAAATAAAGTGACAGCATAAACATTCGATTTAAAGCAAATAAAGTGACAGCATATACATTTGACTTAAAGCAAATAAAGTGACAGCATAAACATTTGATTCAAAGCAAATAAAGTGACAGCATAAACATTTGATTCAAAGCAAATAAAGTGACAGCATAAACATTCGATTTAAAGCAAATGAAGTGACAGCATAAACATTTGATTTAAAGCAAATAAAGTGACAGCATAAACATTTGATTCAAAGCAAATAAAGTGACAGCATAAACATTTGATTCAAAGCAAATAAAGTGACAGCATAAACATTTGATTCAAAGCAAATAAAGTGACAGCATAAACATTTGATTCAAAGCAAATAAAGTGACAGCATAAACATTTGATTCAAAGCAAATAAAGTGACAGCATAAACATTTGATTCAAAGCAAATAAAGTGACAGCATATACATTTGACTTAAAGCAAATAAAGTGACAGCATAAACATTCGATTCAAAGCAAATAAAGTGACAGCATAAACATTTGATTTAAAGCAAATAAAGTGACAGCATAAACATTTGATTCAAAGCAAATAAAGTGACAGCATAAACATTTGATTCAAAGCAAATAAAGTGACAGCATAAACATTCGATTCAAAGCAAATAAAGTGACAGCATAAACATTTGATTTAAAGCAAATAAAGTGACAGCATAAACATTTGATTCAAAGCAAATAAAGTGACAGCATAAACATTTGATTCAAAGCAAATAAAGTGACAGCAAATACATTCGATTCAAAGTAAATAAAGTGACAGCATAAACATTTGATTCAAAGCAAATAAAGTGACAGCATAAACATTTGATTCAAAGCAAATAAAGTGACAGCAAATACATTCGATTCAAAGCAAATAAAGTGACAGCATAAACATTTGATTCAAAGCAAATAAAGTGACAGCATAAACATTCGATTTAAAGCAAATAAAGTGACAGCAAATACATTCGATTCAAAGCAAATAAAGTGACAGCATAAACATTCGATTCAAAGCAAATAAAGTGACAGCATAAACATTTGATTCAAAGCAAATAAAGTGACAGCATAAACATTTGATTCAAAGCAAATAAAGTGACAGCATAAACATTCGATTTAAAGCAAATAAAGTGACAGCATAAACATTTGATTCAAAGCAAATAAAGTGACAGCATAAACATTCGATTTAAAGCAAATAAAGTGACAGCATAAACATTCGATTTAAAGCAAATAAAGTGACAGCATAAACATTTGATTCAAAGCAAATAAAGTGACAGCATAAACATTCGATTGAAAGCAAATAAAGTGACAGCATAAACATTCGATTGAAAGCAAATAAAGTGACAGCATAAACATTCGATTGAAAGCAAATAAAGTGACAGCATAAACATTTGATTCAAAGCAAATAAAGTGACAGCATAAACATTTGATTCAAAGCAAATAAAGTGACAGCAAATACATTCGATTTAAAGCAAATAAAGTGACAGCATAAACATTTGATTCAAAGCAAATAAAGTGACAGCATAAACATTTGATTTAAAGCAAATAAAGTGACAGCATATACACTTGATTCAAAGCAAATAAAGTGACAGCATATACACTTGATTCAAAACAAATAAAGTGACAGCATAAACATTTGATTCAAAGCAAATAAAGTGACAGCATAAACATTTGATTTAAAGCAAATAAAGTGACAGCATAAACATTTGATTCAAAGCAAATAAAGCGACAGCATATACATTTGATTCAAAGCAAATAAAGTGACAGCAAATACATTTGACTTAAAGCAAATAAAGTGACAGCAAATACATTTGACTTAAAGCAAATAAAGTGACAGCATATACACTTGATTCAAAGCAAATAAAGTGACAGCATATACACTTGATTCAAAGCAAATAAAGTGACAGCATAAACATTTGATTCAAAGCAAATAAAGTGACAGCATAAACATTTGATTTAAAGCAAATAAAGTGACAGCATAAACATTCGATTGAAAGCAAATAAAGTGACAGCATAAACATTTGATTCAAAGCAAATAAAGTGACAGCATAAACATTTGATTCAAAGCAAATAAAGTGACAGCAAATACATTCGATTTAAAGCAAATAAAGTGACAGCATAAACATTTGATTCAAAGCAAATAAAGTGACAGCATAAACATTTGATTTAAAGCAAATAAAGTGACAGCATATACACTTGATTCAAAGCAAATAAAGTGACAGCATATACACTTGATTCAAAGCAAATAAAGTGACAGCATAAACATTTGATTCAAAGCAAATAAAGTGACAGCATAAACATTTGATTTAAAGCAAATAAAGTGACAGCATAAACATTTGATTCAAAGCAAATAAAGTGACAGCATATACATTTGATTCAAAGCAAATAAAGTGACAGCAAATACATTTGACTTAAAGCAAATAAAGTGACAGCAAATACATTTGACTTAAAGCAAATAAAGTGACAGCAAATACATTCGATTTAAAGCAAATAAAGTGACAGCAAATACATTTGACTTAAAGCAAATAAAGTGACAGCATATACATTTGACTTAAAGCAAATAAAGTGACAGCATAAACATTTGATTCAAAGCAAATAAAGTGACAGCAAATACATTTGACTTAAAGCAAATAAAGTGACAGCATATACATTTGACTTAAAGCAAATAAAGTGACAGCATAAACATTCGATTCAAAGCAAATAAAGTGACAGCATATATTTGATTTAAAGCAAATAAAGTGACAGCAAATACATTTGATTTAAAGCAAATAAAGTGACAGCATAAACATTTGATTCAAAGCAAATAAAGTGACAGCAAATACATTTGACTTAAAGCAAATAAAGTGACAGCATAAACATTTGATTCAAAGCAAATAAAGTGACAGCATATATTTGATTTAAAGCAAATGAAGTGACAGCATATATTTGATTTAAAGCAAATAAAGTGACAGCATATATTTGATTTAAAGCAAATAAAGTGACAGCATATATTTGATTTAAAGCAAATAAAGTGACAGCATATATTTGATTTAAAGCAAATAAAGTGACAGCGTATACATTTGATTTAAAGCAAATAAAGTGACAGCATATACATTTGACTTAAAGCAAATAAAGTGACAGCATATACATTTGATTCAAAGCAAATAAAGTGACAGCATAAACATTTGATTTAAAGCAAATAAAGTGACAGCATAAACATCTGATTTAAAG
>NW_027213043.1:7500-10000 GCF_042767895.1 Penaeus vannamei | reverse complement strand
GTGTTGATGATGAAATAAGATAAATTCTTTTGAAATCTTTAACTCTCTATATAATACGAGTCAAGGAAGACTTCACAGTTCCTTTAAAGTTATAATTTTTCCTTCGATGAAAAATGGCGCCCAGGTTGTTGTTTTTTTTTTCTCTCTTTGACTGAAAATTTATTGTAATTTTTAAAAGCAGTATATATTAATTCTTGGTGTTTCTGAATGATAATTTTGTGGCGTATTTTTGTTGTGTTGTCCATAGGGTTTATTTGTATGTTTTATGATATATGGGGATATTGAATATGTTTGATATTTCATTCGGAGTCATTTCTAGGCTGAAGCTACTCTGTGTGCAATTGACCTTTTGTCTCTTCCAGAATTATATGCTTTGATGCACTTTGTCATTTGTTGCTTTGCGGTATTTATTAATTGTATTTGTATTTATTTATTTATTGTGTTTATTTATTTTAATTATTTATTATTTTATTTATTTATTATTTTATTTATTTATTATATTTGGTTTCTTTAAGTATTTTATTAATTGGATTCGAGTTCTTGTATTGTGTGTTCATGGTGGTTTGTTAAGGCTTTGAGTTATCATTGGAGTTGGTCTAAAACATCCAGCTGTCATTCTTAGTATTATATTTATTAATGTTTTTCGTTTGGTTTAGTTCCATCTTTTTCTGCTCCATAAACTGTTCTGGCAGCGGGAGGCGATTGGGTGGCAGCCGGAGCAGTCCAAAGGCCGCCCTCTTCTCCCGTGCCGCTAAAGATCTACAATAGGTTCAAGCTTAAACTCAGGTTGACTGGGATACCACCCAACATCCTGCGAACATGTCGAGCAATTAGTAAAAAAAAAAAAAAAAACATTCTGGCTTCACTCTGATCCACTTTTTGACGGTGAGCGACGATGACGATGAGTGACGATGACGATGAGTGCGATGAAGCCAGTTGATCCAACAGGTCGACCGGTTCTGACATTGTATTCGAGGACGACTTAGACTGTCCTCCAGCCTCCACTACAGAGACTTGGGGAAGTCAACCATGTCTGGTCCGTGAATGGACGAAAGCATGTTAACCTGCTTCTGATCCATCTAGGACATGGCCAACTTCCCGTCGCCGAGGTCAGGAAGTCGACGTCTTTGTGGGTGCATGGACTCCTCGATTCAACCGAACTGTCCCCACGAGGTTCGTCTTCCTAGACTGCAGGTGTTGGAATAGCTCAGGCGAGATGTAGCAGTTGCCAAGGTACACCTCATGACCCTTTGAGAAGCAGCCACCGTTCATCAGGTCAGTCATGGCCTTTAATGCTGGCAGGTACGTCGCTGGGATCCTGATGCTCACAGCTTCACTCATCAACCGTGATCAACACACCTAAGCCATAAACCGCTTCAAAGTCTCATCGAGGAAATCCAACCATATTGACTTCTACAAACGGTCGGTGTCGGCTCGGGGATCCTCATAGTCCGAGAAGTGTGACATGAATTGAATTAAAAACTAATGAATTATCATTTCTTACCTCCATATTCGTTTTTAGATTATCTCATATATATTTATGTATGTGTGTATATGTCACAGATTTTTTCCATATAACAATGTTTAAATATATTAATGAATTTCTGTTCTATTACCAATGTGTCGGGGAAATTATCAAAATGGTTATTTGTAAACAATCATCTTAAAATTTCTATCCCACGACATGAACCTGACTCGCTTAAGATTACTACATCTCTGGTAGTGCTGCCAAACATTCAGGGTTTCAGAATTAGAGGAACCTGAAAAACAAATTCTGACTTACCTAATTTTTATAAAGATAGCATAACTCAATGGTCCTGAGGTTCGTGGGGTGGGTTGAATTCATTTCTCTGTTGAGTATCTGCCAAAAGTACAAGTCAAAAACTTCGTCAGGTTGATATGAAAATGCTGTTGACGCCCCATGTACACCGCGACTCATCAACTGCGAACTTCATTCCCGTAACATAGATTGCCTTGAAAGTCTCATGAAGGACACCGAACAATGGCCATAACTGCCACAACTGGTCGGTGTCAGCTCGGGATCCATGATGTCCAAGAAGTGGACGCGTGACTCAGCAAGTGCACTGAACCTGTCTTGTGTCATGGTATAAAGAAACAATGGCATTAAAATTAATTCTTCAACCAGTAATTCCTGCTGCGAATGGAGTCGTGGCTTTAGACCTATGAATGATTCCCTGTTCCTTCACAGTTGTTGTTTTTTTCCCAAGCCTTTATGTGCGAAGATAGTGTAAGTGCATCTGCAGTAAGGGCCTCTCATGATGCACCAGAAGAGTGAAGATGCCCGTGGAAGTGGATGTTCCCTTTCGTATATTTAGATCTGAAGTGTTCAGTTTTGCAACAAACAGCTTTCTTTAAATAAGGCAAATAATGAGGTCAGATACAACCTTCTATTTGGTTCGATGCTGTCTCATGTCTCAGTGTAAGATCCATGGAGGACATGCAAACACAGGTTCAGCCTTAACACTCATTTATTCAGTCG
>NW_027213043.1:0-2500 GCF_042767895.1 Penaeus vannamei | reverse complement strand
ATCTATACCTATCTTAATCCCCATTGGTGACACAGACTTTTATCTCCAGGTAGATAATTGAATGAATATCATTTCAATGAAAAAGAAGGAAGAATGAAAACAGAAAAGGAAAAATATGTTGATGAAAATAACATTCTCTCCGATTATTGGGAAAATGACGTTATGCTCAAGTGAATAATCTTTGCAAAAAGTGTCTGCACAAGTTTTGCAATATACTGTCATGGAAAGGATTCAGAACGTGTTTCAAATCGCAAATTTCAATATGCAAATGATGATAGTAAATGATGATAATGATGATAACATTAAGTAATGATATAGAACAGTTGTATTGATAATTATTGTATTAAATATGATAAGAATAATAGCATTGGATATCAGTCATTATCGAAATAATGATAAATTGCAATAATCATATCGATTAGAAATTCTTAATAATCACATCAGTAATCACAAGAAAAAAGTAAAAATTGGCAGTTGCAAAAGTCACCAGGAATAACGACATTAACCGTCTTCTACTTTTTCAAATTCAACCAAATCAGCTGATCACATAAGTCGATTCAAACGTTTCTAGAGAGAGCGATTGTTCACCCTCCCTTTCCCTTCCCCTCCCCTTCCCTCCCTAATCATTACCTCCTACATCCTTCCCCTCCCCTCCCCCTCTCTCCTCCCTCCCCTCCCCGTCTCCCAGCACCCTCTTTCCCCTCCTTTCCTCCCCTCTCACTCCTCTTCTCCCCTCTCCCTTCCCCCTCTTTTCTTTACCTCCTCTCCCCCTCCTTCCACCTTCTCCTGGCCCCCTCTCTCCCCTCCCTCCCCTCCCCCTCTCCCCCCCCTTTCCACCATCTCCCCACCCCCTCCCTTCCTCCTCCTCTCTCGGCCAGTCTCTTCCCTCCCTCTCCCCCCCTTTACTCCCCCGCCCCCCGTCGTGAGAATAAGTCTCAGATTTCATTAAAGCTCCCTCCCGGTGTTGCCATAATACGGACGGTCGGGGAATTACCCTGATTAATAGTGCTTAGATTAAGGTAAATTCGAAGGAAGACTGACGGAGAGATAAAGTACGTGTGGGGGGAGGGGGAGGGAGGGGGAGGGGGGGAGGTGCTTATCATTCTCTTCTCCTTATCCTGATTTATTCTTTATTGAGCCTCTTCTGGTTTTTTTTTTCTTCTCTTTTCTCTTCTTCTGATTTATTCTTTTATTGAGCCTCTTCGTCTTTTTTTCTTTTTTTTCTCTCTTTCTTCTTCTTCTTCGATCTATTTTTTGATCGAGTTTCTTTTTCTTTTTTCTTCTTATTCTGATTTATTCTTTGATTGAGCCTCTTCGGGTTTTTCTCTTCTTCTTCTTCTTCTGATCTATTCTTTTATTGAGTTTTTTTTCTTCTTCTTCTGATTTATTCTTTATTGAGCCTCTTCGTCTTTTTTCTTCTTCTTCTTCTTCTTCTTCTGCTGATCTATTCTTTTATCGGTATTTTCTTTTTTCGTGTTTTTTTCCCTATCCTGATTTATTCTTTTATTGAGCCCTTCGGGTTTTTTTTCTTCTTCTTCTTCTGATCTATTCTTTATCGATTTTTTTTCTCTTTATCCTTGTGGGGATTTATTCTTTTTTATTGAGCCTCTTCGTCTTTTTTCTTTTTTTTCTTTTTTTTTCTTCTTCTTCTGCTGATCTATTCTTTTATCGAGTTTTTCTTTTTCGTTTTTTCTCCTTATCCTGATTTATTTTTTATTGAGCCTCTTTCGGTTGCTTTTTCTTCTTCTTCTTCTTCTTCTTCTTCTTCTTGATCTATTCTTTTGTCGTGAGTTTTTTATCGTTTGTTTGTTTTTCTCCGATTTTTTTTTTTTTTCGTTTTCTCTCTTATTCTTTTATCGTGTTTTTTTATCTGCTTCGTTTCTGTTTTTTTTTTTCTTTTTTCGTTTTTTTTTTTTCTTTTCTTTTTCGTTCTTCTTATTTCTGATTTATTCTTTTATTTATCTATTTTTCTCTTTTCTTCTTTCTTTTTTTCTCTTCTTGTTTTTCTTTCTTGCTTTGTTGCACAAAAATACGTATAAATAGATGTAGATAGATTTTTCTTCTTTTTTTTTATGTATTTCTACGTATATGTATAGATGGATAGGTAGATAGATAGATAGGAAGGTAGATAGATAGATAGGAAGGTAGATAGATAGATAGGAAGGTAGATAGATAGATAGGAAGGTAGATAGATAGATAGGAAGGTAGATAGATAGATAGGAAGGTAGATAGATAGATAGGTAGAAAGATAGATAGGTAGATAGATGGTAGAAAGATAGATCGGTAGAAAGATAGATAGGTAGATAGATAGGTAGAAAGATAGATAGGTAGAAAGATAGATAGGTAGAAAGATAGATAGGTAGATAGATGGGTAGATAGATAGATAGATAGATAGGTAAATAGATAGATAGATAGATAGGTAGATAGATAGATAGATAGATAGGTATAGATAGATGTGGCAGATAGATAGATAGATAGATAGATAGGTAGTGATAGGATA
>NW_027213042.1:17500-25000 GCF_042767895.1 Penaeus vannamei | reverse complement strand
GATAGATAGATGATTAGATAGATGGATAGATAGGTGGATTGATAGGTGGATAGATAGGTGGATAGATAGGTGGATAGATAGGTGGATGGATAGATAGGTGGATTGATAGGTGGATAGATAGATGGGTAGATAGATGGGTAGATAGATAGATAGATAGATGGATAGATAGGTAGATAGATAGATAGATAGACAGATGGGTAGTAGATAGATAGATAGATAGATGGTAGATAGATAGATAGATGGATAGAAAGATAGATAGATGGACAGAAAGATAGATGGTTAGATGGATAGACAGATAGATGGGTAGATGGATAGATAGATAAGTAGGATACAGCTAGGTATATAGGTGCAGATAGAAAGATAGATAGATGGACAGATAGATAGATAGGTAGATAGATAGACAGATAGATGGGTAGATGGATAGATAGATAAGTAGATACAGCTAGGTATATAGGTGCAGATAGATATAGATATGGATAGAAAGATAGAGATTTAGTTAGTCAGATAGCTAGACAGATATATATATAGAATAGATGGATGGATATAGATACAGTTAATCAAAAAGATAGATAGATATAGAGAGATAATAGATAACATTTTTTTTCTTGCCGTTGTTATTATCATTATTTATATCTTCACCATCATCAAAATTACTATTGTTATCATTGGTGTAATTATTATTGACATCGCCATTATAAAGGTTGTTGTTGTTATCATAATCATTGTCATTATCATTATCATTCTTATCAATAAAATTATGATCGTTCTTTTGTTTTTTTGTTTTCATTACAAAAATGTTATGATTGATGTTTTTGTTGTTGTTGCTAATGGTATTGTTTCAGTATTGTTCTTGTTATTGTTAATATTTATATTGTTGTTGTTGTTATGATTATCATTATCACTATCATCATCATTATTATTATTATTATTATTATTATTATTATTATTATTATTATTATTATTATTATTATTATTATTACTGTTATTATTATTATTATCATTATTGTTATTATCATCACTATAAGAATTATTATTGTCATCATCATCGTTATCAACATTATTGTTATCATCATTATTATTACTACTCTTATCGCTATCATTATCATTACCACTTTTATTGTTATTTTCATTACTATTGTCATTACTAAAGAAAAATATCATAAAAATGAAAGAGAGCAACAAGAAAAATATTTCAAAGATGAATAGATAACCACAAATAATAAAAGATAAAAAGATGAAAACAACAAGAATGCAAAAAAAAGGAGAGGGGAAGAGTCACAGAAGTAAAAAATCATCGAAAAGGAAAAAGGGAAAAAGAGAGAGAAAGCGAGACACACTCACACAGGAAACTAAATATAAAAAGCTAGAAAGATTGAAAAAAAGAAAAAGAAAAGCACAAAAAAGCAAAAAAAAAAAAAAAAAAAAAAAAGGGAAAAAAGCAAAAGAGGAAGAAAATAACTTTAAAAAGGAGAGAAAAAGAGAAAGAACAAAAACAGAATAAGAAAGAAAAGAAAAAAGAAAAGAAGAAAAGAAGAAGGAAGAAAGAATACAAAAAGACCTGAAGAAAAGATAAGAGTAAAGTTCAAGAACAAAAGAGAGTAAAAAAATGAACCAATAAAGAAAACGAAGAAAAGAAGAGACAAAGAAAGAAAAGAACTGAAGAAAAGAGAAATATAAGATAAAGAACAAGAAGAAAGAAAGTAAATAAAAGAACCACAAAGAAACCGAAGAAAAGGAGAGACGAAGAAACGAAAAAGAAAATGTAAGATAAAGAACAAGAAGAAAGAGAATCAAATAAAAGAACACCCTAAAAGAGAAAAAACGAAAGAAGGAAAAAGGAGAGATAAAGATAAAAGAACCAATAAAGAAACCAAAGAAAAGAAGAAACCAAAAAATGAAGAAAAAGAAAATATAAGATAAAAAACAAGAAAAAAAGAGAATCAAATAAAAGAACCCCCCTGAGAGAGAAAACGAAAGAAGGGAAAAGGAGAGAGAAGAAGAGAGAAGAGAATGTGACACACGCACGCAGGAGGCCCGGCATAGCATCTGCAGAGACCCTAAAGTGGACAAGTTTATCAATGTTAGCGCCTTTGCTTGCTCGTGCAGGTGGGGGTGAGGGTGAGGGAGAAGCGTGGGAGAGGGGTGAGGGGTGAGGGAGAGAGGCAGGGAGAGGGGGAAGTGAGGGAGGAGGTGGGTGGGGGTGGGGAGGAGGGGAGGGGGATAGGGGGAAGTGAGGGAGGAGGTAAAAGTGGGGTGGGGTTAGGGAGAAGCAGGGGAGAGGGAGGAGGTGGGGTAGGGATGGTGAGGGAGGAGGGGGAAATGAAGTGGGGTGGGGTGGTGGGAGGGAAGAAGGGGACAGGGGAGGGAGAAGCAGGGGAGAGAGGGGGAGGGAGGAGGGGGATAGAGTGGGGGGATGAGGAGAGAGGAAAGTGAGGGAGAAGGGTGGGGGGGTGAGGAGGAGGGTGGGGGTGAGAGAAGCAGGAGAGGGGGAAGTGAGGGAAGAGGGAGGGGGGGTGAGGGAGAAGCAAGGGAGAAGGGGGGATACTGTGGGGAGGGAGGAGGGGGAAAGCAGGGTGGAGTGGAGAGTGGCGGGGAAGAAGGGGGGTAGGGTGGAGGAGGGTGAGGGAGAAGCAGGAGAGAGGGGGAGAAGGGGGATAGGGTGGGGGAGATGAGGAATGGAGAATGACGGAGAAAAAGGATGGGTCTGGGAGAGGGGAAAGTGAGGGAGAAGGGGGACAGGGCGGGGGTAGTGAGGGAGAAGCAGTGAAGAGGGGAAAGTGAGGGAGATGGAGGGTGGAGTGGGGGAGGGGTGAGGGAGAAGCAGGGGAGAGGGGTAAATGAGGGAGATGGAGAATGGGTGGAGGCAGGTGAGGGAGAGAAGAAGAAGGGGAATGAACAACAAGAGAGATGGAGAAGAAGGGAGAGGGGAAAGTGAGGGAGAAGAAGGATAGAGGGGGAGGGGTGAGGGAGATGGATGGGGGGGGAAGTGAGGAGAAGGAGAATAGTAGGGGTCAGGGAAAGTGAGGGAGGACGGGGATGGGTATGGATGGAGAGAAAATGATGGAGAAAGAGGAATAAATAGGGTGAGGGAATGAGGGAGAACGCATTGTGTGATTGGGGATGAGATGAACATTTGGCAAAGAGAGGAAAGAGTAGGAGAAGAAAGGAAGAAGATGAAAGAGAATAGATGAATAATGAATGGTAGAGAAAAGAGAAATAAAAAGCGATAAACAGAGGGAGAATTACATATGGTGAAGAAAGACAAGAGATAGAGAGGAAGTAAGGGAGGAGAGACAGAGTGAAGATATGTGTGTGTGTGTGTGTGCATGTGGAGAGAGAGAGAGTTGAGAGAGAGAGAGAGAGAGAGAGAGAGAGAGAGAGAGAGAGAGAGAGAGAGAGAGAGAGAGAGAGAGAGAGAGAGAGAGAGAGAGAGAGAATAGAAACAAATATTTGAAGAAGCAAAGACAAGAAAACAAGAAAAGAGGCAAACTCAACCACAATAGCACCACCATAAAAAGGTCACACAGAAGAATTCCTGTAGACTCATACCTCTGCCATCCATAGTTTAAAAAAAAAAAGGTGAACAGTCAAATGACCCTTTTTCCTCCCAGAATAGACATTTCCAGCTCGAGTTCACTTCCGCTTGACCTTTCAGCGCTGCAACCGGGGCAAAAGACACTAGATGAGACTGCAATCTTCTCAATGAAATCTGCATGTTAATTTGTGAACTTATTTGTGTCGGAATGGTGTTCTTCACGGTCGCCATGATCCCGTTTTTTGAAGAGGCATACTTTTAGGGTAACTATTTTATTTTTATTTTTTTGTTTTTCTCAATCGTTCATGTATTTATTTATTAGTTTATCTGTTCGATTATCTATATACTTACTTTATTGTTTATTCACTCTTTATTTTATAAATATCTCTACATTTTTGTCGATAAATTGCCAGTTTTATGAAAGGACGATATATATATATATATATATATATATATATATATATATATATATATATATATATATATATATATATATATGAATATATATATATATATATAAAAGATAAAAAAGAACGAAAACAAAAAAAAATCCGTTTTCAATTAATTTCTGAAAATAGAGTGAAAACCGGGTGTGTCACTTACCTTTTCCTGTAACTTTAGCTCGGGTTAAACATAGCAAGTTTGTTATTAATCACATCCAGTATAACAAACTCTCGGTTGTATTAACAATAGCATTCGACAGAAGCTTTTTCTTCTTCTTACACACACACACACGCACACACACACACACTACATGACCCACAACACACACACACACACACACACACACACACACATATATATATATATATATATATATATATATATATATATATATATATATATATATATAAATATAATTGGGGGAGGGTATATGTGCCTCTCTTTGTTTAAAAAGAACCCTTCCCTGGCCTCAAATCTCCCCCTACTACCAATTTTGACATAAAAAAAGAACTTCCATTGGATAACAGTTATAATAGGTGTTTAAACAAATTTCCCCTCTAGATAGATAACAAAAGAAAAAAAGTGAAAATAATAAGAGTAAAAGAAGAAAAAAAGCCTCTCTGTCGAATGCTATTGTTAATACAAGCAAGAGTTTGTTATACTGATGTGATTTAATAAATAAACTTGCTATGTTTGACTGAGCTAATGTTACAGGAAAGGTAAGTGACACACCTGTTTTCAGTCTTTTTTCAGAAATTGAGTGAAAATATATGTATATACAGATGTGTATATAAACATAGACATAAGACATATATATTATACATATACACACACACGTATATATATATATATATATATATATATATATATATATATATATATATATATATATATATATATATATATATATATACATATATATATATACATATATATATATATATATATATATATATATATATGTGTGTGTGTGTGTGTGTGTGTGTGTGTGTGTGTGTGTGTGTGTGTGTGTGTGTGTGTGTGTGTGTGCGTGTGTGTGTGTGTGTGTGTGTGTGTGTGTATGCATGAATAAGTTGATGGGAAGATGGCTGTTGATTTTTGGTTCTTGTAGAGCAAAAGTATAGCGGGATTGTAGTATGAATCAGTGTACACACACACACATATATAATATATATATATACATATATATATATATATATATATATATATATATATATATATATATATATTTATTTATTTATTTATTTAAATATATATATATATATATATATATATATATATCGAGAACGTTATTTATTCATTTCAAAGATGTGTTGGTTCTAATCATAAAGATGTATGGATTCGCTGAAATGTTTGTTTAAATATTTTTATATGCTTGTGAAAGTATATCAATATAGCAATAATTAGTGTTATAGCAAATATAATAAAACTATAATGATTGTCTACGAATGTTTTGTTTGTTTCTGACTCTTAGCAACCTAATGGGAGGAAGGCAAAATGCAAAGACATTGTCACCAGCCTTCGTCAGACGAGTCGTGGCTTCCATACCGTACAGCGAGGCATAAAAGGTAATAAAATCATGTTTTAGCCGGATATTATAGATTGTAATGTTTTATAAGCAGATTAATATAATCATATAATCCCTTTTGTAATGATTTAAGATAATTCAGACAAGTATTGGCTCCTGGCCCCAAACACAGAGAGATGAAAGGGTTGACAAAATGTGATAAAAACAACACTCCATGATGCTTTGTTGTTAGGGAACATTTTAGTTATTGATTTTAGTTATCTTAATGGCCTGTGGATTCAGCATCGGAATTAGTCATAGGTGACAATTCCGTTGGTATCAAGAAATAGATTGAGAATGGGATTTGTTATTAGAGTTGTAGTAGAGGAAAATCAAGAAGATGAAAAGGAAGGGGAGGTATCAAGGAATAGGCTGAGAATAGAATCATTTATCAAAGTGATGTGTAAGAGGAAAATTATGAAGATGAAAAGGAAGGGGAAATGATTGCCTTTATGTGTAACACCACGGAAAGATACTGGTAGAAGAGGTGTATAGGTCTCGATTCCAATCTCATATGTCTTTTTATTTTAAGTTGATGATTTTTTATTCATAATCAATAGGAAAAGAGAGGATATAGAATTAACCTTATATTAATCAAGTTAGTAGAGAATATTGCTTCTTGTTTATATTATAATATTCATGGCTGATATTTACATTGTGATAAGCCACCTGTTCATTATCATTTGTTTGTTGACAGAAATGCTAATTGTTATAAATGTTTCTACAAACTATTGTGTTCATTCAGCACACACTAAATAAAGGAATCAATTCACCCCCCCCCCCCCCCGCCCATGAGCCTTCAAAACCGTTAAAGTCATGCTACCCACATTAAGATTAGGTGAGTTGAAAATTGACTTTTTTTTCTCGACATTTCCTCTAAATCCAAATTCCCGAGTGGTGGCGGCAGTACAGAGATTAACAGCGTTGATTAAGTTTCTCATTCTCATGTCGTGGGAAAGGAATTTTAAAAGGATTGTTTACAAATTGACTTTAAATTAAATAGTACAGTAATTCACTACGAATATATCTTGATAAAATTTAGTACATGAAAAAGTCCCATTTGCACACACACACACACACATATGTGTATATATATATATATATATATATATATATATATATATATATATATATATACATATATATATATATAGGGAGAGCGAAAAGAAAGTTGATACATATATACATAGATAGATATAGATGTAGACATATACATATATACGTATATATATATACATATGTGTGTGTGTATGTGTATATGTGTGTGTGTGTGTGTGTGTGTATGCGTGTGTGAGAGTATGTGTGTGTGTGTGTGTATGTGTATATGTGTGTGTGTGTATGTGTATATGTATATGTGTGTGTGTGTGTGTGTGTGCGTGCGTGTGTGTGTGTGTGTGTGTGTGTGTGTGTGTACGCTGATTCACCACGCAACAACCCCCACCATACCCTCACTCCCCAAGAACCCCCAATCACCCCAACGCCCCCACAAGGTTCCTCTTAGGAGCAGCAGAGCACGTTTATAGGGAATTGTAGCAGGTGATGCAAGATGAGGTAATATTGTGAAATGAATGAACTTGTAGTGTACGTGTATGAGGCTTATAAAGCTTTACTTGGCAACTTTCGCTTTAAGGCCTTTATATATATATATATATATATATATATATATATATATATATATATATATATATATATATATATATATATATATATATATATATATATATATATACATTAGATTTATACATTACATGAAATATATGGAATACAGATTTCACTATTATCATAAACTTTTCTTTTTCGTTATATAATCAATTAATATTCGTTTCTTAATTGGATTTTCAATTTAACTCTTACTGTTCAATAAAACAAGTCTACCATCTGGCTTTACTCTCTCAACCTGCATACTATTAGCCTATTTGCAATGCTAAATTAAAATCTATTATTCATAAAATTA